>NC_084757.1:5375947-5410947 GCF_033978785.1 Entelurus aequoreus | reverse complement strand
TATATACATATATACACATATATATGTATATATATATATATATATGTCTCTTTATACATATATATATACATATATATATGTATATATATATATATGTCTCTTTATACATATATATATATGTATATATATATATATATATATATATTAGTTATTTAAATTTTTTTTTGTAATTGGTTTTTAATCTTCATTATTTACTTCAAGATATTACAGTATGTCTCTTTATACATATATATATACATATATATATGTATATATATATATATATATATATATATATATATATATATATGTCTCTTTATACATATATATATATATATATATATATATATATATATATATATATATATATATATATATATATATATATATATATATATATATATATATGTATAAAGAGACATATATATATATATGTCTCTTTATACATATATATATATATATATATATATATATATATATATATATATATATATGTATAAAGAGACATATATATATATATATATATATATATATACATACACATATATATATATGTATAAAGAGACATACTGTAATATCTTGAAGTAAATAATGAAGATTAAAAACCAATTACAAAAAAAAATTTAAATAACTAAAATTTTAACTTTTTTATATGTGCATAGTATGTATATATTATTAATGTTGTAAATACACTTCTTTATATATCTAGAAAGGCTGGTCCTAAAGAGGCATTTTTCGGCGGTCTCAAGAAGGTAAGAAATATAAGAATGTGTGTGTTGACCCCCCAGTGTGATGGCGAGCTGCCAGGTAGACTTGTGTCACATGGTGAGAGCAACATTTAGTCTTATAAAGACCGGCCTAAATCCGCACGGGAAGCATGTCTAAGCACTTGGTCGTGAAGGCCGCGGTGGAGGCTGCCTGGACGGGCCCCTGGTGCACAAAGCAAGGCCCGCTTGGAGGTGGAAGAACTGCAGAACAGGCCCGACGCCCTTTTTAGCTGTCCCGATACTTTTGAACGGCGGCGAGAAGACAAACCTGGAGCCTGGTAAAGTTACAGCGGCTTGACGTCCGGTTGCCATGCCAACCAAACATGTCAAAACATCAGCAATAAGGGGTGTCCTTCAAAGTCTTGCGCGAGGGGGTCTTTGCTTCAAAGCAGGCCGCCCTAAATCCAGGCTGGCAGCCGACAATCCTCACGGCTTTGTGGCCTCCCTCCAGGACCAACTCTGGCCAGCCTCTGGGCTTTTGAGAAGAGCTCGAGTGTCCCTCGGCTCTTTATTCTGTCTTTGTGAGGACCGCCGCACTCCGGTCCCGGTGAAAGGTTCCGTCACATCCCCGTAGAAGCGTCCGCCGCCCGGTCAGCCCACGCAGCTGCAGTCGGCCGCGGAGAGCCACCTGATGGTCTGCCACATGGTGTGGGCGTCCATGAAGGACACGGTCTCGTAGCGGCTGGGCCGGCAGCACGGCTGGCTGCTGACCTTGCGCCCGGAGACGCTCCCCTGGGCCACCAGGGCCTTCAGCGCCAGGTCGTAGTTCCCGCGGGCGCCGCGGCACGAGCCCACGCAGTACTTGAAGAGGACCATCTCGTCCGAGTCGTAGCCCAGGCCGAGGTCGCGCACTCGCATTTGCCTCTTCTCCAGCCGGCAGTCCGGGCTGCTCTTGGTCCTCTTGCGCTTCCGCCGGGAAGTCCGGCTCAGGTCCGCGTCGTGAGGGAAACGCCGCCACCTGCTCTGATGCGGCGCGTCCTCTTCCTGCAGCGGCGTCCATTCTTCTAGAACACACACACCACACGTCTGCTTTTAAAATGGTAATTACTACTTCCCACCAGCAGGGAGACCTCGTAACTGTGTGAGAGACACCAGAGGTCAAGATGAGTGTGAATTTTTTTATTTTTTTTCATGGAATACTAGTTTATTGACTTGGCACATGTTTTGTTTGGCGCATTTTAAGCTGCTTGATATTTCAAATTTATTAAAAAACTTTAAGGAGGTCGTCACGGAAGTAAACAAGGTAGGGGTCGGATTTACTCTTAATAACCAATTGTAATAATTCATAATTAAATATTATATATTAATTATATATATAAATACACACATATATATATACACATATATACATATATATGCATATACATATATGGATATACATATATATATATTAGGGGTGTAACGGTACACAAACATTTCGGTTCGGTACGTATCTCGGTTTAGAGGTCACGGTTCGGTTCATTTTCGGTACAGTAAGAAAACATTTTTACCAAATTTGTAAACAATGGCTTTATCCTGTTAACATTGTGAACACTATAATAATTCTGCCCGCGTTAATCAACATTAAACTGCCTTAAGTTGTTGCTCAGATTAAATAAAATGACAAAACTTTTCTTCTACATATAAAAAGTGCAACATTAAACAGTTTCAAGTCAACTCATCATGCTTCATTTATTACAGCATTTGGGAAGCCTGTAGTTGATTTTTATTATGTAAATGTTATATTTTTATCAACATGTGATAGCAGGGACCCTGCCATTCAAAACTAGGCTGCTCCATTACTAATGATTCATGTAACTATAGCTGAAAAAATAGTGCAATAGGAGAGACTATTCATCCCTGAACACCATGGAGTTCATGTAGGCTTAATGATGCACTTACATTATTATATCAACTATCAGAGACAGAAACTCTTCATTTAACATCATGTCCTTTTTTGCTGCTTCAACACAGCTCAATCAACACAGAAAAAAGGTAAAGTGAAAAAGCAGACAGACAGGGCTTTGCTGTCCGTAACACACACACACTCCCCGCAAAATGAGCTAACGTTACGCTAAAAGCGAATTAGCCTTCACCTCAAGCCAGGACTGCGAGCGAGCTGAGCTGCCTGTTATATTTCTAGAAGGTCAACGGGCTCATAGTGATGTTACTAGTAGTTGACTGGGAGGTGTTTATTATCATTTGGGGAGAGTCCACAGCCTGATGATTACCTGCAAAACGCTAAGCACTGACTACATGCGCTCTGAATACACACTGCTGATTGGCTGTTACCGCTCTATGTGTAACCAATCAGATGGTTGTGTGGGTGGGACAATGCTGGGTGCTGTGGAGAGGACTGACAGAAACAGAGGCAGAAGGAAGTGTAGGCGGCTACTTCATATGTTCGTGTGGAAACTCGTTCGGTACACCTCCGAATCGAACCGAAACCCCCGTACTGAAACGGTTCAATACAAATACACGTACCGTTACACCCCTAATATATATGCATATACATATACACACATATATATATGCATATACATATACACATATATATATACATAAACATATACACATATATATATATATGCATATACATATATATATATATATATATATATATATATATATATATATATATATATATATATATATATATATATATATATATATATATATATATATATATATATATATACATACAGTATATATATATATATATATATACATATATTTTCTACGATCGGTTCTACGATTGGAATAAAGCTGGACTCACTGGTGACGGTGGCAGTGAAGAGGACTGTGGAAAAACTAGTGAGCATCCTGGATGATGCCAGTTACCCTCTGCATACCGTTGTCAGTAGCCAGAGGAGCCTGTTTAGTGCTAGACTGCTTCATCCCAAGTGCAGGACTAATAGATTAAAAAACTCCTTTGTCCCACACGCCATTAGACTGTACAACTCCTCTCTGGGGGGGAAGGGGGGGGGGGGGGGGGGGGGGTACTAGAATGACGGGGGATGCAAAACAATAACAGTGCAATACTTTTTCATAACATGGTCACTACTGCCTAGTTTCTCTTCTTATATTCTTATTTTACTGTTATATTTGTATTCTCATTGTTGCTTTTTATTTTTACTCTATTGTAATATTTTTCTATTTTGTTTCCATTCATACCCCCATTATTTACTTTTTACTTTTTAAATTCGATCTAAATTTTGTACACTGCTGCTGGAATTTTAATTTTCCTGAGGGAACTCTCCCGAAGGAATCAATAAAGTACTATCTATCTATCTATATATATGCATATACATATATATATATATATATATATGTATCAAAGTGTGCGCACGCACAAAGCCAAGCACACAAGTTGAAATTGCTGTGTGCTGCGGAAAACTGCGGGCTAAAACAAAAAAGGGATGGTCGGGCATCAGGAAGGTGAGGAAGAAGATCGTCCAAACAACGAGTGTTTAAAAACATAGTAGGGGCCTCTGGACCCCACAATCCCGAAACACAGCGCTCGGGGCCAGCGGACAAAATTATGTAATCTTTCAATCGTTTAAATGTAGACAAGCCAGCATAGACTTTGACTCTTGTCCAATCACTCAATGTATTATTAGAACACGGGAAAGCTGCTGTCCATCTGACATGGCCAAGGAGTCTCATTGTGACAGCACTAGGTGGCAAAATTAATAAATGGTATGTCCTCACAATATGAATAATTAAATGCATCGGCGAAAAAGTGAATTTTGTGCCCTCGCCTCAATCTTTTTGACGTTGTTGAAATCCGCAGCCTGCGGAAATGTACGTACGTCAGCCACGACGTTTGTTAGACGAGGTGTGCAGCGCGTGAGGTGTGCTACCATGCCATCTACTGCACGGCGTGGCGACCACAGTCCCATCATAATGTGTTTATGAGCGAGGAGCGTCAAAAAGGTGCTTGTCAGTTCACGTCTCCGTGTTTACCGCACTTGTCATCGCGATGGAGAAATGCATAGAAATGTTCCCCAGGCGAAGAACTCCCCGGCCACGTTGAGACACGCACAAACTCTTAATTGTTTTGACGTAATCACACACAAATATTTCATGTCACGGTTCAACGGCAAAACTTCCAGCTGTACAACACGGAACATTAGTGAGGATCTCAATCATCTCGCCGTTTGGGATGTTTGTCTCACGGCGGTCATGTGACCCAGCAAACATGCTTCAGTTGTCTTGCCCGGAGGTGAGATTGCTCACTCCACCGTACATTTATGCTGATTAACAGAATGTCAATCAATTAAAGTGATCTGATGATAGCGAGCGTACCAGGGGGGAGGAGCCAACTGGCCCTGGGGGATACGATACAAGGTTGTTCAAAATAAGAGTTATTAGAATAGAATAGAAAGTACTTTATTGATCCCTGGGGGAAATTCAGCATCGCAGTTCGCTCACAATAAACAATAAACACTTAGGTATTTTTTACATGTGAATAATATAAATACAGTCTATTATACAGCATTATTCACATGTGAATAATATAAATACAGTCTGTTATACAGCATTATTCACATGTGAATAATATAAATACAGTCTATTATGCATCATTATTCACATGTGAATAATATAAATACAGTCTATTATGCATCATTATTCACATGTGAATAATATAAATACAGTCTATTATGCAGCATTATTCACAGGTGAATAATATAAATACAGTCTATTATACAGCATTATTCACATGTGAATAATATAAATACAGTCTATTATACAGCATTATTCACGTGTGAATAATATAAATACAGTCTATTATACAGCACAATTCACGTGTGAATAACATAAATACAGTCTATTATACAGCATTATTCACATGTGAATAATATAAATACAGTCTGTTATACAGCATTATTCACATGTGAATAATATAAATACAGTCTATTATGCATCATTATTCACATGTGAATAATATAAATACAGTCTATTATGCATCATTATTCACATGTGAATAATATAAATACAGTCTATTATGCAGCATTATTCACAGGTGAATAATATAAATACAGTCTATTATACAGCATTATTCACATGTGAATAATATAAATACAGTCTATTATACAGCATTATTCACATGTGAATAATATAAATACAGTCTATTATACAGCATTATTCACATGTGAATAATATAAATACAGTCTATTATACAGCATTATTCACGTGTGAATAATATAAATACAGTCTATTATACAGCATAATTCACGTGTGAATAATATAAATACAGTCTGTTATACAGCATTATTCACATGTGAATAATATAAATACAGTCTATTATGCATCATTATTCACATGTGAATAATATAAATACAGTCTATTATGCATCATTATTCACATGTGAATAATATAAATACAGTCTATTATGCAGCATTATTCACAGGTGAATAATATAAATACAGTCTATTATACAGCATTATTCACATGTGAATAATATAAATACAGTCTATTATACAGCATTATTCACATGTGAATAATATAAATACAGTCTATTATACAGCATTATTCACGTGTGAATAATATAAATACAGTCTATTATACAGCATAATTCACGTGTGAATAACATGAATACAGTCTATTATACAGCATTATTCACATGTGAATAATATAAATACAGTCTGTTATACAGCATTATTCACATGTGAATAATATAAATACAGTCTATTATGCATCATTATTCACATGTGAATAATATAAATACAGTCTATTATGCATCATTATTCACATGTGAATAATATAAATACAGTCTATTATGCAGCATTATTCACAGGTGAATAATATAAATACAGTCTATTATACAGCATTATTCACATGTGAATAATATAAATACAGTCTATTATACAGCATTATTCACGTGTGAATAATATAAATACAGTCTATTATACAGCATAATTCACATGTGAATAACATAAATACAGTCTATTATACAGCATTATTCACATGTGAATAATATAAATACAGTCTATTATACAGCATAATTCACGTGTGAATAACATAAATACAGTCTATTATACAGCATTATTCACATGTGAATAATATAAATACAGTCTATTATACAGCATAATTCACATGTAAATAATATAAATACAGTCTATTATACAGCATTATTCACAAGTGAATAATATAAATACAGTCTATTATACAGCATTATTCACATGTGAATAATATAAATACAGTCTATTATACAGCATAATTCACGTGTGAATAATATAAATACAGTCTGTTATACAGCATTACTCACATGTGAATAATATAAATACAGTCTATTATACAGCATAATTCACATGTGAATAATATAAATACAGTCTATTATACAGAATTATTCACATGTGAATAATATAAATACAGTCTATTATACAGCATTATTCACATGTGAATAATATAAATACAGTCTATTATACAGCATTATTCACATGTGAATAATATAAATACAGTCTATTATACAGCATTATTCACATGTGAATAATATAAATACAGTCTATTATACAGCATTATTCACGTGTGAATAATATAAATACAGTCTATTATACAGCATAATTCACGTGTGAATAACATAAATACAGTCTATTATACAGCATTATTCACATGTGAATAACATAAATACAGTCTATTATACAGCATTATTCACATGTGAATAATATAAATACAGTCTATTATACAGCATAATTCACATGTAAATAATATAAATACAGTCTATTATACAGCATTATTCACAAGTGAATAATATAAATACAGTCTATTATACAGCATTATTCACATGTGAATAATATAAATACAGTCTATTATACAGCATTATTCACATGTGAATAATATAAATACAGTCTATTATACAGCATAATTCACGTGTGAATAATATAAATACAGTCTGTTATACAGCATTACTCACATGTGAATAACATAAATAGTCTATTATACAGCATTATTCACATGTGAATAATATAAATACAGTCTATTATACAGCATAATTCACGTGTGAATAATATAAATACAGTCTATTATACAGCATTATTCACATGTGAATAATATAAATACAGTCTATTATACAGCATAATTCACATGTGAATAATATAAATACAGTCTATTATACAGAATTATTCACATGTGAATAATATAAATACAGTCTGTTATACAGCATTATTCACATGTGAATAATATAAATACAGTCTATTATGCATCATTATTCACATGTGAATAATATAAATACAGTCTATTATGCATCATTATTCACATGTGAATAATATAAATACAGTCTATTATGCAGCATTATTCACAGGTGAATAATATAAATACAGTCTATTATACAGCATTATTCACATGTGAATAATATAAATACAGTCTATTATACAGCATTATTCACATGTGAATAATATAAATACAGTCTATTATACAGCATTATTCACATGTGAATAATATAAATACAGTCTATTATACAGCATTATTCACGTGTGAATAATATAAATACAGTCTATTATACAGCATAATTCACGTGTGAATAACATAAATACAGTCTATTATACAGCATTATTCACATGTGAATAATATAAATACAGTCTATTATACAGCATAATTCACGTGTGAATAACATAAATACAGTCTATTATACAGCATAATTCACATGTGAATAATATAAATACAGTCTATTATACAGCATAATTCACATGTAAATAATATAAATACAGTCTATTATACAGCATTATTCACAAGTGAATAATATAAATACAGTCTATTATACAGCATTATTCACATGTGAATAATATAAATACAGTCTATTATACAGCATAATTCACGTGTGAATAATATAAATACAGTCTGTTATACAGCATTACTCACATGTGAATAATATAAATACAGTCTATTATACAGCATAATTCACATGTGAATAATATAAATACAGTCTATTATACAGAATTATTCACATGTGAATAATATAAATACAGTCTATTATACAGCATTATTCACATGTGAATGATATAAATACAGTATTATACAGCATTATTCACATGTGAATAATATAAATACAGTCTATTATACAGCATTATTCACATGTGAATAATATAAATACAGTCTATTATACAGCATTATTCACGTGTGAATAATATAAATACAGTCTATTATACAGCATAATTCACGTGTGAATAACATAAATACAGTCTATTATACAGCATTATTCACATGTGAATAACATAAATACAGTCTATTATACAGCATTATTCACATGTGAATAATATAAATACAGTCTATTATACAGCATAATTCACATGTAAATAATATAAATACAGTCTATTATACAGCATTATTCACAAGTGAATAATATAAATACAGTCTATTATACAGCATTATTCACATGTGAATAATATAAATACAGTCTATTATACAGCATTATTCACATGTGAATAATATAAATACAGTCTATTATACAGCATTATTCACATGTGAATAATATAAATACAGTCTATTATACAGCATAATTCACGTGTGAATAATATAAATACAGTCTGTTATACAGCATTACTCACATGTGAATAACATAAATAGTCTATTATACAGCATTATTCACATGTGAATAATATAAATACAGTCTATTATACAGCATAATTCACGTGTGAATAATATAAATACAGTCTATTATACAGCATTATTCACATGTGAATAATATAAATACAGTCTATTATACAGCATAATTCACATGTGAATAATATAAATACAGTCTATTATACAGAATTATTCACATGTGAATAATATAAATACAGTCTATTATACAGCATTATTCACATGTGAATAATATAAATACAGTCTATTCTACATTTAAGTACAGTCAAAAAGGAACATATGCATTATACAGTCTGAAGGCTGTCGGTATGAAGGTATTAATTTGAATATTAACCCTTATTAGAAAGTGGATGGCATGATGGTGTGAATTGCAATATTGTTCCAGTCTTAATGTGACCAGTGATTGACATATATATATGTATATTTATATGTATATTGGGGATGATGACTACTGCAGCCTCCTGCGATAATGAAATACAAACTCCTTATTTGGAACATCCCACAGGTGAACGGGCTAATTGGGAACAGGTGGGTGCCATGATTGGCTATAAAAGCAGCTTCCATGAGATCGGTAGGTTGAGTCATACCAAAGACTATAAAAATGGGAGCCATTACCTCCCTGCTCGGCACTCAGCATCAAGGCTTGGAATTGGGGGTTAAATCAACAAAACATGATTCCCGGGGGCGGCCACCGCTGCTGCTCACTGCTCCCCTCACCTCCCAGGGGGTGATCAAGGGTGATGGGTAGAATGCAGAGAATAATTTCACCACAGTGTGTGTGACAATCATTGCTACTTTAAAGGCCTACTGAAATGAATTTTTTTTTATTTAAACGGGGATAGCAGATCCATTCTATGTGTCATACTTGATCATTTCGCGATATTGCCATATTTTTGCTGAAAGGATTTAGTAGAGAACATCGACGATAAAGTTCGCAACTTTTGGTATCTGATAAAAAAAAGCCTTGCCTGTACCGGAAGTAGCGTGACGTTGTCAGTTGTTCGCCTCCTCATATTTTCCTATTCCACAGTATTCTGGACATCTGTGTTGGTGAATCTTTTGCAATTTGTTTAATGAACAATGGAGGCTGCAAAGAAGAACGCTGCAGGTGGGATCGATCGGTGTATTAGCGGCTAAGTACAATACTTACAGCAACACAACAAGGACTACTTACTTAGCAGACGCCTAGCCGATGCTAGCCACCAAACCCACGGGTGAAGTCCTTCGTCGCGCCGTCGATCGCTGGAACGCAGGTGAGCACGGGTGTTGATGGGAAGATGAGGGCTGGCTGGCGTAGGTGGAGCGCTAATGTTTTTATCATAGTTCTGTGAGGTCCGGTTGCTAAGTTGCTAAATTAGCCTTAGCGTCGTTAGCAACAGCATTGTTAAGCCTTACCAGGCTGAGAATTTGTAACCGTGTAGTTACATGTACATGGTTTAATAGTATTGTTGATCTTCTGTCTATCCTTCCAGTCAGGGGTTTATTTCTTTTGTTTCTATCTTCATTTGAGAACGATGCTATCACGTTAGCTCAGTAGCTAAGTGTGTCGCCGATGTATTGTCGTGGAGATAAAAGTCACTGTGAATGTCCATTTCGCGTTCTCGACTCTCATTTTCAAGAGGATATAGTATCCCAGGTGGTTTCAAATACAAATCCGTGATCCACAATAGAAAAAGGAGAGAGTGTGGAATCCAATGAGCCAGCTTGTACCTAAGTTACGGTCAGAGCGAAAAAAGATACGTCCATCCCTGCCTCTCTAGTCCTTCACTCTAACGTTCCTCATCCACGAATCTTTCATCCTCGCTCAAATGAATGGGGTAATCGTCACTTTCTCGGTCCAAATCTCTCTCGCTCCATTGTAAACAACGGGGAATTGTGAGGAATACTAGCTCCTGTGACGTCACGCTACTTCCGCTACAGGCAAGGCTTTTTTTTATCAGCGAGCAAAAGTTGCGAACTTTATCGTCGATTTTCTCTACTAAATCCTTTCAGCAAAAATATGGCAATATCGCGAAATGATCAAGTATGACACAGAATGGATCTGCTATTCCCGTTTAAATTTAAAAAAATCATTTCAGTAGGCCTCTAAGAGACTGTTCAAACTACAAGTGTTCACAAAGTACACACGACAAGAATTATGATGAACATCTTCCACCCCTTTTTCTTCTTCTTTTGAGATAAAGATTATTTATGTATTGAATATTTCTTTACTTACTATGGTATATTATTTATTTGTTCACTGTTCTGTTACAGAGAAGAAGAAAATGGGATAACATTGCTATGGTATGAAAAGGGGTAGGATTAAATAAGCTCTGCTTCTTCCTACTCCTTTTCGGACGTGCTGTAATGAAACAAGTGGAGTTATGTGATGCATTACATTGTATGGCAGGGGTCACCAACGCGGTGCCCACGGGCACCAGGTAGCCCGCAAGGACCAGATGAGTAGCCCGCTGGCCTGTTCTAAAAATAGCTCAAATAGCAGCACTTACCAGTGAGCTGCCTCTATTTTTTAAATTGTATTTATTTACTAGCAAGCTGGTCTCGCTTTGCCCGACATTTTTAATTCTAAGAGAGACAAAACTCAAATAGAATTTGAAAATCCAAGAAAATATTTTAAAGACTTGGTCTTCACTTGTTTAAATAAATTCATTATTTTTTTACTTTGCTTCTTATAACTTTCAGAAAGACAATTTTAGAGAAAAAATCCAACCTTAAAAATGATTTTAGGATTTTTAAACACATATACCTATTTACCTTTTAATTTCCTTCCTCTTCTTTCCTGACAATTTAAATCAATGTTCAAGTAAATTTATTTTTTTTATTGTAAAGAATAATAAATACATTTTAATTTAATTCTTCATTTCAGCTTCTGTTTTTTCGACGAAGAATATTTGTGAAATATTTCTTCAAATTTATTTAGATTAAAATTCAAAAAAAATATTCTGGCAAATCTAGAAAATCTGTAGAATCAAATTTAAATCTTATTTCAAAGTCTTTTGAATTTCTTTTAAATTTTTGTTCTGGAAAATCTAGAAGAAATAATGATTGTCTTTGTTAGAAATATAGCTTGGTCCAATTTGTTATATTTTCTAACAAAGTGCAGATTGGATTTTATCCTATTTAAAACATGTCATTAAAATTCTAAAATGAATCTTAATCAGGAAAAATTACTAATGATGTTCCATAAATTCTTTTTGAATTTTTTCAAAAAGATTCGAATTAGCTAGTTTTTCTCTTTTTTTTTTTCGGTTGAATTTTAAAGAGTCGAAATTGAAGATAAACTATGTTTCAAAATTTAATTGTCATTTTTTTCGTGTTTTCTCCTCTTTTAAACCGTTCAATTAAGTGTAAATATCATTAATTATTAATAATATAAAGAGTTAAAGGTAAATTGAGCAAATTGGCTATTTCTGGCAATTTATTGAAGTGTGTATCAAACTGGTAGCCCTTCACATTAATCACTACCCAAGAAGTAGCTCTTGCTTTCAAAATGGTTGCTGACCCCTGTTGTACGGTATGCATCTTTCACTGAAACTGAAACTGAAACTGAAACTGAACTGTACTTCATTCTCATCACTCGCAGTTTTTATTATGTCTTTTTGTGATAAAACCGCCGCGTCATAGGTCATGGAGGAGGAGGATCTGTGCTTGGATCCCCCGACAACGCGAGCCAATCAGCTCTCTGGATGGACGGCGTGACAGGCTTGATTATTTTTACCCTGGCTCCAGTGACCAAGGCCACGCTCGAACCTTGAAAAGATCCGGGCCGACTTCCACAAACTATATTAGTCACCCGGCAGTGACAAGTTGCTATTTTCACACGCCGTATTGTAGCGGTTAGCTTAGCATCAGGACA
The DNA here is from genome assembly GCF_033978785.1 of Entelurus aequoreus. Classification (NCBI taxonomy): domain Eukaryota; kingdom Metazoa; phylum Chordata; class Actinopteri; order Syngnathiformes; family Syngnathidae; genus Entelurus; species Entelurus aequoreus. The sequence goes on along the minus strand of NC_084757.1, from coordinate 5,397,786 downwards.
CAGGGGCCCCTGACACGTGTGCGAAGGCCTACCTAAGGATTCTGGCCAGAGAGGGTCCACTTCATCTTCAGGAGGCCAGGGGGTCTGCCCCAGGACACCTTGCACGTCCAGGTGGCTCTCTGGAACGTCCTCCTCGGACAAGGCGTCCTCCACCAGCGCCAGTAACGCCGCCACCAGCCACAGCATCACCTGACCACAAAGCGCGTTGAAGTCATTCCCGCTAAAAACCACAAAAATACAGCCAAAGTAGCTCGGGATTGCTAGGTTTAGCATCAGCATTAGCATCAAAGCTAATGCAGAATGCAACATTTTATGTGCGTACGAGGGATGCTCCCATCCGGGTTTCGTGCTCCGCCGCTTCCAGTCTGTGGAACGCTCTCCCTGACCACCTGAGGGCACCACAGACTGTGGATGCTTTTAAAAAAGGCTTAAAAACCCTTCTTTTTAAAAAAGCCTTTTTTTTTTTAGATATATGCATACTCGTTATAGCTATTAAGCTGTTCTAGTTTTTATTTTTATTTATTTTTATGATCTTTATTTTTATTTTTTTTAATACACTGTAGCACTTTGAGGTTGTTTGCAGTGCTTTTTACAAATAAAATCTATTATTATTATCATCCATGATCGGTATCGGCCGATACCACTACCGATACAGGTCACATGTATTAACTGTAAATGTTTCCATGTATTTATGGTGAGTGCTATTGACAGTTGAACTATATCAATGCCATATTTGAACCAGTACCTTCTTTTCTTCTATAAAACACAAATATTTGATCAAAACTAAATCAATAGCAGACAATAACTAAAAAAACAACTAAAAACTATTATCTACTGTTATTTTCAAATTGTCAAATTTCTCCTGTGTCACAGAATTATTCACCGAGTTTGTAAACATTAACGACAAAAAAATAATATTTTGAAGGAATAAAAATATCGACCTATTCACTCTAGTATCGATCACATACTGATACTATCCTTAGATGGATGGACTTTTGTTTAATCTTCTCGCTAACTCGTAATAATTTCCTTGTTAATTTCCTTTACTAAGCATTTATTTTCTTCTTCTGTTGCTTCAGTCTAGCTTAGCTATTAGCATGCATTAGCATTAGCTTGCTCTCAGTGTGTAACATGTTTAGTCTCGTCCCTCCACTGATAATGGTCCTTGATAATGATACTTGCGATACTAGGAAATGCAGTCAAACTCATTTTAGCTCAGGGTCCACAAGTAAAGCCATGGCATGATAACTTAAAAATGAAACAATTTCAGATTTTTTTCCTTTTGTTTTAAAAATAGACCAAGCACATTTTGAAAGTTTCCTTTACACTTCCATGTTGCAGTTAGTAGTATTCCATCTTCATTTGTCGTTATTTATATGAATAAATGATGTTACAATGGAATTGAGTGTTAACATGGTGTTCATTTTTAATCTATCAGAAGATGAAATTAATAATGTCAACAAAATCTAATTACAGGAAGTTATTAATGTCATTTACTCGTTTTCCTCGACTGACGTACTAATATCATGCGGTTTATTCTGCACATGTGTAGCATCATCTACAACAAAACCTGGGAATTTGGACTCATTTCATGGATCGCACATGAAGTTAAGAGGGAATACATATTATTTATGTACAAGTGTGTCCCCAGTCATAAGTACAACACGAAATGTAAAGGTTATTAAAAACATTTATTTGGGTAGAAATGAAAATTCAACATTTTTGAGAATGAAAGCATGAATTTAACGTCCACATGTTGTGTCCTTGCTATCCCTAACAAGTGCTGCCTCTACCTTAACACGGCACATAGCTCCGCCCCCTCTGGAGTCATGCACTCTCTGCCTGTCACGGGATGCAAATAATTGCTATTGCGACATCCAGTGGACACATTCGGAACGGCAGTTTCTTTCATTCAAGAAATTCGGCTCATTTTTACACTTCGACTCATCTCGCGGGCCGGATAAAAAATGTCCGCAGGCCGGGTCATACGTTTGAGAGCAAACTGGCAGTTATGTTTGGCCCCAGAGGGCCACTTCTAACAGTGAATACTATTATTACACCATTTTTAGTGCATTTTAATAGTACTTTTTTTTTTTTACGAAAATGTAAAAAAAATATGGTAAGTTGCAATAATGTCAGCTCAAAATGTAGTGTATATTACTGTCAATTATTATATAATGTAGTGTATATTACTGTAAATTATTATATAATGTAGTGTACATTACTGTAAATTATTATATAATGTAGAGTATATTACTGTAAATGGAAAAACAGTACTGCTGTTTTAATGGTATAAAAAAAAGCTCAGTTGCCAGAATTTTACTGTAAAATGTACTTCTTTTTTTTTACTGTAAATTAAAAAAAATGCAATTTTACATTAACATTTTGGCACCTGAGCTGCCAGTTTGTTTGTTTTTACCACGAATCAACAAGTGTAGATTAATCGGTGTATTACTGTAAATGCCAAAATGTCACCACAGTTTATTACAGTAAAAAAAGTATATTTATAAAAAAAATAAAAAAAAATGTTTTTTTTTTGTTTTTTTTTTACATAAATAAATACAATCATGTGTGCTTACGGACTGTATCCCTGCAGGCTGTATTGATCTATATTGATATAGAATGTATATATTGTGTTTTTTATGTTGATTTCATTAAACTTTTTTTTTTTTTTTTTTTTTTTTTTTTTTTAAATTCTTGTGCGGCCCGGTACCAATCGGTCCGGTACCGGGCCGCGGCCCGGTGGTTGGGGACCACTGATCTAGTGGGTTACTGAGGCTAGAAAAAAAGCGGCATCAAAGCTACACTTGCTCAATTTGTGAGGAAATTTGTCAAAACAAAGTCCCATTTTAATGTTTTTTTATGTGAAAGTACAACTATTGTGGTAGCATTTAGCCGTCTGAGCCGCTAAATCAACTCTTTGTTGATGTTAAACGGGACATTGTGGAAAGTGCAGCCCCCTGCGCCTCTTTTAATTACTTAATTGGCACCTGACACTTGGCGGCCGCGCGGGACTGGTTAATATTTTAGCATCCCCGCTGAAATGAGCTCCTCTGCAGCGTGGAAACCGACCCCTACACTGCAAAAAGTCAGTGTTCAAAAACAAGAAAAAAATGAGGGGTATTTTATTTGAACTAAGCAAAATCATCTGCCAATAGAACAAGAAAATTTGGCTTGTCAAGACTTTCCAAAACAAGTCAAATCAGCTAACCTCAATGAACCCCAAAATAGCTTAAAATAAGTATATTCTCACTAATAACAAGTGCACTTTTCTTGGTAGAAAAAAAAGAGACCTTTTTGCTCAATATGTTGAAAAATATTGTTAAATGAAGTAAATGCTAGTGCCATTATCTATGCATTACATTTCTTGAAACCAGCAAACTTATACTAAAAACTAGTTTATTGTTGTTAATGGAAAGGCAACAAGGCAAGCGCTTGTTACTCTCAGGGTCTCTTAGCCGCTCAGGCAAATCATATTGTCTAAAAATGTGTTTTTCCATCAACAACATGACATCATCGCGCCAAGTGCGTGCTCTTTCAGTCAATTAGTGCGCATATATACAGCCCCGCCCCCGGACAAAAATTATTCAATTGTAATTTTGAAGAATTGATCTGAATGTGCATGAACTATTTCTGTTCAAAATAGTTAGAAATGTTAAATGTTTAAATATTAACTGTCAGTTTACTGTACTGTGCCAACTGTACTACTATATGAGTACCTATTTTCTATTGTTTCATTGAAAATAAAACAGCAAAGTCCATTTGGCTGTCATCTGTTTTAATTATGACACACAATTGTGTCAAAATCATGTTTTGTTTTTTTTCGTGCTTGAAATAAGAAATGATGACTTTAAAAAAGTAGTTTTATACTTGTGAGTAGGGATGTCCGATAATGGCTTTTTGCCGATATCCGATATGCCGATATTGTCCAACTCTTTAATTACCGATACCGATATCAACCGATACCGATATCAACCGATATATACAGTCGTGGAATTAACACATTATTATGCCTAATTTGGACAACCAGGTATGGTGAAGATAAGGTACTTTTAAAAAAAATGAATCAAATAAAATAAGATAAATCAATTAAAAACATTTTCTTGAATAAAAAAGAAAGTAAAACAATATAAAAACAGTTACATAGAAACTAGTAATTCATGAAAATGAGTAAAATTAACTGTTAAAGGTTAGTACTATTAGTGGAGCAGCAGCACGCACAATCATGTGTGCTTACGGACTGTATCCCTTGCAGACTGTATTGATATATATTGATATATAATGTAGGAAGCAGAATATTAATAACAGAAAGAAACAACCCTTTTGTGTGAATGAGTGTAAATGGGGGAGGGAGGTTTTTTGGGTTGGTGCACTAATTGTAAGTGTATCTTGTGTTTTTTATGTGGATTTAATAAAAAAAAAACAAAAAAAAAACAAACAAAAAAAACAAAAAACGATACTGATAATAAAAAAACCCGATACCGATAATTTCCGATATTACATTTTAACGCATTTATCGGCCGATAATATCGGCAGACCGATATTATCGGACATCTCTAATACTAAGTCTTTCAATGCTTGGAATCTGCATGAAATACTAGTTACTATACTCATCTAATTAGTTATTATGGTCATCTACTTAGTTACTATGGTCATCTACTTAGTTACTATGTTCATCTAATTAGTTACTATGTTCATGTAATGAGTTACTGTGGTAATGTAAGTCACAGCAGCTCAGACGAGGCACCAAGCAGTGTGGGTGGGGAGTGTTTCCACAGAGTGTTTCCAGAGCCTGACATGTGGGTGTCAGGGACAGACGCGGAAGGAGATTTTTATAACAAAGTTCTAAAGCTTAGTGATATATAAAATATATCAGGTCGTAGGTGTGGTTTTTTTACCCTTCGCGCCTGTGTTTACCCTGTTTGTTGCTGAGATAGGCTCCAGCACCCCCGGGCGACCCCGGTAGGGACAAGCGGTATAAAATGGATGGATGGATGGATGTTGCATTTTTGTTGCGTTTTGCTTGATTGTAAAATATGTCGATCTAGAGCAGTGGTCCCCAACCTTTTTGTAGCTGGGTGGGGGGGATTTTTTTTTTTTTTTTTTTTTTTTTTTTCATAAAGAAATACAATCATGTGTGCTTACGGACTGTATCCCTGCAGACTGTATTGATATATATTGATATATAATTAGGGATGTCCGATAATATCGGCGATAAATGCGTTAAAATGTAATATCGGAAATTATCGGTATCGTTTTTTTTTATTATCTGTATCGTTTTTTTTTATTTTAATTTTTTATTTATTAAATCAACATAAAAAACACAAGATACACTTACAATTAGTGCACCAACCCAAAAAACTTCCCTCCCCACATTTCTTTCTGTTATTAATATTCTGCTTCCTACATTATATATCAATATATATCAATACAGTCTGCAAGGGATACAGTCCGTAAGCACACATGATTGTGCGTGCTGCTGCTCCATTAATAGTACTAACCTATAACAGTTAATTTTACTAATTTTCATTCATTACTAGTTTCTATGTAACTGTTTTTATATTGTTTTACTTTCTTTTTTATTCAGGAAAATGTTTTTAATTTAGTTATCTTATTTTATAATTTTTTCTAAAAAGTACCTTATCTTCACCATACCTGGTTGTCCAAATTAGGCATAATAATGTGTTAATTCCACGACTGTATATATCGGTTGATATCGGTATCGGTTGATATCGGTATCGGTAATTAAAGAGTTGGACAATATCGGAATATCGGATATCAGCAAAAAGCCATTATCGGACATCCCTATATATAATGTATATATTGTGTTTTTTATGTTGATTTAATTAAAAAAAATAAAATAAAATAAAAAATTAAAAAAATTTTTTTTTAATTTTTTTAAATTAAATTTCTTCTGCGGCCCGGTGGTTGGAGACCACTGATCTAGAGGGTGTGACGTTCATATGTTGTCAATATTCAGTGTTTTATCCTTCATAGTTAATATTGTAAATCCCACATTCTTTATTTTCATGTACATTCTGGGTGTCTCATTCAGTAAAAAAAATTTAAATTCCATTCCGTTTTTTTATGGCGGTCTGTCATAAAGATTTTAGCTTTCAATCAGACATTATTGTGAGGTTTTGTATTAGTGTTCCTAAAAATAGATATACCGGCCCCCAGACACCATTTTTTCCTCTAAATTTGGCCCTCGGGTCAAAATAATTGCCCAAGCCTGATATAGGTCATCAAATCTCAGCAACAAGCTGTAATATCTTACTGAGATCATTTAGGAGCAAAACACTTAAAACAAGTAAAACACTCTAAAATCAAATCTGCTAAGTGAGAAGAATGATCTTATCAGACAGAAACTAAGCAAATATCAGCCTTATTTGAGATGTTTCATCTTACTTACATTTCACTTTTTGCAGTGTAGCAGTTAGCACTCGTGTACGCTTGCTTTCATGCCAAATATCCAAAGTAAGCACTTTTTGGAGACTTTAGCGCCGTGTCGCTAACAACGCCGGACTTTGCTCACCTTCCAGTTCCTCGGGTGATGCTGGCCGTCTGACGCTTTATGCCGCCACCACGTTTGTCCGTCTGAAAGACCACAAGTGGGACAAATGTGAGGAGGGAACATGGCTTCTTTTGCTGACTTGACTTGACTTTGTGTTTATTTGGAATATGCATGCATACAACATGATACATCACACATGCACGCATACAACATGATACATCACGTTAGCATGCTAACAGTTAGCATTTATTGCATACCAAGTTATATGACTAAGGGGTAAACGGTTGCAAAAGTAGCTCATAAAGTTAGCACGCTAGCAAGCTAACGTTAGCATGCTAACAGTTAGCATTTATTGCATACCAAGTTATATGACTAAGGTGTACGGCTGGGGGATCAGAGAATCAAAATTAATAAATAGCTTAAAAAGTACCCATTAAAGTGGCCATTTTTTAAATTCGTGAATAGCGTCGCCATGGTAACGCGAAATGTTCCCAACTAAAAGTTGACCTTTCCGACGGTATAACATATGTGGGGGTTCGTTGGCCGGATTGTCTCCTATTATTCGTAAGAGGAAAAATGCTGAATAATGAATAATAATATGGGCTGCTTGCATTGCAGCAGGCCCATAATAAATACATAATAAGTTATATTTCATATGGTGAGATAAATAGGATTATCTAGAATATGAATGGATGGATTAAATAAATTCAGAATGTTTATTCTTCTTCTTTGTACTTTGTAAACACTTTAAGTTTGAAGAGTTTCTGGAAGTGGATCATATTAGTACTTTGTTGGATTGCTTTGCTTAATCCATTCCATCATATATATATATATATATATATATATATATATATATATACACACGCATACACTAGGGTTGTCTCGATACCAATATTTTGGTACCGGTACCAAAATATATTTCGATACTTTTCTAAATAAAGAGGACCACAAAAAAATTGCATTATTGGCTTTATTTAATAATAATATATTTTATTTGTAAAAAGCACTTTACATTGAGCAAACAACCTCAAAGTGCTACAGTGTATTAATACAAATAAATAAAAATAAAAAACTAGAACTAGCACGCATATATCTAAATGAAGGCTTTTTTAAAAAGAAGGGTTTTTAAGCCTTTTTAAAAGCATCCACAGTCTGTGGTACCCTCAGGTGGTCAGTGAACAAAAAATGTTTGTGTACATGAAACATATGTTTATTATTGTCATTTAGTCCTTAAATAAAATAGTGAACATACTAGACAACTTGTCTTTTAGTAGTAAGTAAACAAACAAAGACTCCTAATTAGTCTGCTGACGTATGCAGTAACATATTGTGTCATTTATACACCTATTATTTTGTACACATTATGAGGGACAAACTGTAAAAATTGATTATTAATCCACTTGTTCATTTACTGTTAATATCTGCTTATTTTCTCTTTGAACATGTTCTATCTACACTTCTGTTAAAATGTAATAATCACTTATTCTTCTCTTCTTTGATACTTTACATTAGTTTTGAATGATACCACACATTTAGGTATGGATCCGATACCAAGTAGTTACAGGATCATACATTGGTCATATTCAAAGTCCTCATGTGTCCAGGGACATATTTACTGAGTTTATAAACATAATATGAATTTTGGGGGAAAAAAGAAAAAAGATTTTGTGTCGATAAAAAATATCGATGTAATCATGGTAGTATCGACTAGATACGCTATTGTACTTGGTATCATTACAGGGATTCCCGTTGTTTCAAACCCATTTTTAACCCTTTTTTCTGTCGACTACCCCTTCCACATTTTTCAACCACCTTCAACTGTTCCCCTGTCAAAACATTCCTTTTAATCAGGACAAAAAAAACAAGTTGATTTTTGAACCGGAAAAATTCCCGGTTTTCCTAAAATTCCCGAAATTCCGTAATTCTATTTCTCAATTAAAAATGTTACGACTTCAAAATTTCTCGACCGATATGAAAATTTCCAACACCAAACCATTTCAATTCATTCACAACATTCAAAATATTTAGCATTTTCAAAAAAAAATCCCGCTTTTCCCAAAATTCCAATCGAAAAGAATGGGACATTTTTCAAAGTTCCACAACTCCCACATTTTCAACCTATTCAAACCATTCCACCTTCAACACATTCCACTCATCCTGGAAATTCAAACTATCATTTTTCCAAGTACAAAAAAATTCCAGGAATTCCCATAATTCCTGTTTTTTTCAAAACCTTTTTTCTGTCGACTACTCCCACATTTTTCAACCCACTTCAACCGTTCCACCGTCAAAACATTCCTCTTAATCAGAACAAAAAAAACAAGTTGATTTTTGAACTGAAAAAAAAACCCTGGTTTTCCTGAAATTCCAGGAATTCCATAATTCTATTTCTCAATTAAAAATGTTACTACTTCAACATTTCTCGACCGACTTGAAAAAAAACCTCATTCACAACATTCAAAATATTTAGCATTTTCATAAAACAATTCCAGTTTTTCCTGAAATTCCAAAATTTCCATGAAATTCCCATTCAAAATGAATTGGCCATTTTTCTAACTTCCACCATTTCAAAATGTTTCAACCGATTCAAACCATTCCACTTTCAACATATTCCACTTAACCTGGATATTCAAACTATAATTTTTCCAAGTACAAAAAAGTTCCAGGAATTCCCATAATTCTCGTTTTTTCAAACCCTTTTTTCTGTCGACTACTCCTTCCACATTTTTCAACCCACTTCAAGCGTTCCAACGTCAAAACATTTTTCTTAATCAGGACACAAAAACCAAGTTGATTTTTGAACTGGAAAAATTCCTGGTTTTCCCGAAATTACGTAATTCTATTTCTGAATTAAAAATGTTACTACTTCAACATTTCTCGACCGATTTGAAAAAAACTCATTCACAACATTCAAAATATTTAGCATTTTCATAAAACAATTCCAGTTTTTCCTGAAAATCCCAAATTTCCATGAAATTCCCATTCAAAATGAATTGGCCATTTTTCAAACTTCCACCATTTTTTAATTTTTCAACCGATTCAAACCATTCCACTTTCAACATATTCCACTCAACCTGGAAATTCAAACTATAATTTTTCCAAGTACAAATAAATTCCAGGAATTCCCATAATTCCTGTTTTTTCAAATGGTCTTTTTCTGTCCTTCCGCATTTTTCAACCCACTTCAACCGTTCCACCGTCAAAACATTTTTCTTACTCAGGACACAAAAACCAAGTTGATTTTTGAACTGGAAAAATTCCCGATTTTCCTAAAATTCTATTTCTCAAATAAAAATGTTACTACTTCAACATTTCTCGACCGATTTGAAAAATTCCAACACCAACCATTTCAATTCTTTCACAACATTCAAAATATTTAGCATTTTCTAAAAAAAATCACGCTTTTTTCGAAATTCCCATGAAATTCCCATTGAAAAGAATGGGACATTTTTCAAAGTTCCACAACTCCCACATTTTCAACCTATTCAAACCATTCCACCTTCAACACATTACACTCATCCTGGAAATTCAAACTATCATTTTTCCAAGTACAAAAAAATTCCAGGAATTCCCGTTTTTTTCAAAACCTTTTTTCTGTCGACTACTCCCACATTTTTCAACCCACTTGAACCGTTCCACCGTCAAAACATTCCTCTTAATCAGAAAAAAAAGTGGATTTTTGAACTGGAAAAAATCCCGGTTTTCCTGAAATTTCAGGAATTCCATAATTCTATTTCTCAATTAAAAATGTTACTAATTCAACATTTCTCGACCGATTTGAAAAAAACTCATTCACAACATTCAAAATATTTAGCATTTTCATAAAACAATTCCAGTTTTTCCTGAAATTCCCAAATTTCCAGGAAATTCCCATTCAAAATAAATTGGCCATTTTTCAAACTTCCACCATTTCAAAATTTTTCAACCGATTCAAACCATTCCACCTTCAACATATTCCACTTAACCTGGATATTCAAACTATAATTTTTCCAAGTACAAAAAAATTCCAGGAATTCCTATAATTCCCCTTTTTTCAAACCCTTTTTTCTGTCGACTACTCCTTCCACATTTTTCAACCCACTTCAACCGTTCCACCGTCAAAACATTTTTCTTAATCAGGACACAAAAACCAAGTTCATTTTTGAACTGGAAAAATTCCCGGTTTTCCGAAAATTCCATAATTCTATTTCCCAATTAAAAATGTTACTACTTCAACATTTCTCGACCGATTTGAAAAAAACTCATTCACAACATTCAAAATATTTAGCATTTTCATAAAACAATTCCAGTTTTTCCTGAAATTCCCAAATTTCCAGGAAATTCCCATTCAAAATGAATTGGTCATTTTTCAAACTTCCACCATTTCAAAATTTTTCAACCGATTCAAACCATTCCACTTTCAACATATTCCACTTAACCTGGATATTCAAACTATAATTTTTCCAAGTACAAAAAAATTCCAGGATTTCCTATAATTCCCCTTTTTTCAAACCCTTTTTTCTGTCGACTACTCCTTCCACATTTTTCAACCCACTTCAACCGTTCCACCGTCAAAACATTTTTCTTAATCAGGACACAAAAACCAAGTTGATTTTTGAACCGGAAAAATTCCCGGTTTTCCCGAAATTCCGTAATTGTATTTCTGAATTAAAAATTTTACTACTTCAACATTTCTCGACCGATTTGAAAAAAAACTCATTCACAACATTCAAAATATTTAGCATTTTCATAAAACAATTCCAGTTTTTCCTGAAATTCCCAAATTTCCATGAAATTCCCATTCAAAATGAATTGGCCATTTTTCAAACTTCCACCATTTCTAAATTTTTCAACCGATTCAAACCATTCCACTTTCAACATATTCCACTCAACCTGGAAATTCAAACTATAATTTTTCCAAGTACAAAAAAATTCCAGGAATTCCCATAATTCCCGTTTATTTAAACCCTTTTTTCTGTCGACTACTCCTTCCACATTTTTCAACCCACTTCAACCGTTCCACCGTCAAACATTTTTTCTTAAGCAGGACACAAAAAACAAGTTGATTTTTGAATTGGAAAAATTCCCGGTTTTCCCGAAATTCTGTAATTCTATTTCTCAATTAAGAATGTTAGTACTTCAACATTTCTCAACCGATTTGAAAAATTCCAACACCAACCATTTCAACTCATTCACAACATTCAAAATATTTAGCATTTTTCCCGAAATTCCCAATTTTCCAAGTACAAAAAAATTCCAGGAATTCCCAGAATTCCTGTTTTTTCAAACCCTTTTTTCTGCCGACTACTCCTTCCACATTTTTCAACCCACTTCAACCGTTCCACCGTCAAAACATTCCTCTTAATCAGGACACAAAAACCAAGTTGATAATTGAACTGGAAAAATTCCCGGTTTCCCCAAAATTCCAGGAATTCCTAATTCTATTTCTCAATTAAAAATGTTACTACTTCAACATTTCTTGACCGATTTGAAAAATTCCAACACCAACCATTTCAACTCATTCACACTATTCAACATATTTAGCATTTTTCCCGAAATTCCCAAATTTCCATGAAATTCCCATTGAAAAGAATGGGACATTTTTCAAAGTTCCACAACTCCCACATTTTTTGGCCGATTCACACCATTCCACCTTCAACACATTCCACTCACCCTGGACATTTTTCCAAGTTCAAAAAAATTTCCGGAATTCCCAGAATTCCCGTTTTTTTCAAACCCTTTTTTCTGTCAACTACTCCTCTCACATTTTTCAACCGTTCCCCCGTCAAAAATGTCCTCTTAATCAGGACACAAAACCCAAGTTGATTTTTGAATTGGAAAAATTCACGGTTTTCCCGAAATTCTGTAATTCTATTTCTCAATTAAAAATGTTACTACTTCAACATTTCTCAACCGATTTGAAAAATTCCAACACCAACCATTTCAACTCATTCACAACATTCAAAAATATTTAGCATTTTTCCCGAAATTCCCAATTTTCCAAGTTAAAAAAAAATTCCAGGAATTCCCAGAATTCCTGTTTTTTCAAACCCTTTTTTCTGCCGACTACTCCTTCTACATTTTTCAACCCACTTCAACCGTTCCCCCGTCAAAACATTCCTCTTAATCAGGACACAAAAACCAAGTTGATATTTGAACTGGAAAAATTCCTGGTTTTCCCAAAATTCCAGGAATTCCTAATTCTATTTCTCAATTAAAAATGTTACTACTTCAACATTTCTCGACCGATTTGAAAAATTCCAACACCAACCATTTCAACTCATTCACAACATTCAAAAATATTTAGCATTTTTCCCGAAATTCCCAAATTTCCAAGTTAAAAAAAATTCCCAGAATTCCTGTTTTTTCAAACCCTTTTTTCTGCCGACTACTCCTTCTACATTTTTCAACCCACTTCAACATTCGAAATATTTAGCATTTTTCCCGAAATTCCCAAATTTCCATGAAATTCCCATTGAAGAGAATGGGACATTTTTCAAAGTTCCACAACTCCCACATTTTTTGTCCGATTCAAACCATTCCACCTTCAACACATTCCACTCATCCTGGACATTTTTCCCAAGTTAGATTTTTTTTACCCTTTTTTCTGTCAAATACTCCTCCCATATTTGTCAACCCACTTCAACCGTTCCCCCGTCAAAACGTTCCTCTTAATCAGGACACAAAAACCAAGTTGATATTTGAACTGGAAAAATTCCCGGTTTTCCCAAAATTCCAGGAATTCCGTAATACTATTTCTCAATTAAAAATGTTACTACTTCAACATTTCTCGACCCATTTGAAAAATTCCAACACCAACCATTTCAACTCATTCACAACATTCGAAATATTTAGCATTTTCAAAAAAAAAATCCAGCTTTTCCCGAAATTCCCATACAAAATAATGGGACATTTTTCAAACTTCCACCATTTCCACATTTTTTATCCAATTCAAACTGTTCCAACTAGTTAATCCGTCTTTATTTTTTAAAAATTATTATTATTATTATTTTATTTTGTACAATTGTAGTCCTTTTGAGAGACGAGTCCCAGTTTTGACAGGACTTCCTCTCGGTGAAAATCCTTCATGCAGAAATGATAAACAAACACCACCATCTTTCTTTCCCTCCCACTTCAAGAGTATTAAGAAGCACAACAATTCACTCAAGAGAATAAAAGTCCACGCAGTGCAACATTTCACCCTCCAAAATAAAACCACCACATTTTTAACCGGTTCCAAAAAAAAAGTGTGTTATTAAACGTGATCTTTGAAGCACGTGACGTCGCCATTTGATTAGGTACACCCGCACAACTCCCCCCCCCCCCCCCCCTCCCCCGCACCTTGGAACGTTCTAGCACTTCTTCTTACCTGCGCTGACTTTGCCGGTCCCGCCGATCATGGACGCGTTCATGCACGCGCGCTCCTCGGCTGGCGTGTGCGCACGGCTTCGCTGGCGTTTGGCCGCGCGCGTGCCCCCGCAAGACGCTCGTACTCGCGGAGCCTCGCAGGTGTGTGCACAGAGACGTCTGGGAGTGTGTGTGTGCGCGCATGCGCCGGTAGGGTGGGGCGATACTGTAAATTGGTAAATACCGCGCGGGTATGTTGTCGATACCGGCAGACACTTTTTGCGTGGTTAGTTTGCTACAATCATTGAACAGTTTTGTATTAAATGTGTTGAACGTGATTATAATATTTTTTTAAACGTAATGTCTGCGTGCATGGAAGTTATACATGATGTCAAACGATGTATTACTATTACGCTTCATAAGATGTCATAAAAGTAATCATTTTTACAAAGAATAAAGTCTATAAACATATTATCACTGTGCTACTTTTTTCCTGGAGGAAATGTCCAATTTCCAGAAGCACATGACTTTATTCCCTCATTAAATAACAACTTTTATTTTTTTCTGTCTAAGTTTTTCCCTGACATCGTTGTCCCCAAACCAATATGTATTTCGATACTTTTCTAAATAAAGGGGACCACAAAAAATGTCATTTTTGTCCTTTATTGGAACAAAAAATGTTAGTGTAGATGAAACATATGTTTATTGTTGTCATTTAGTCCTTAAATAAAATAGTGAACATACTAGACAACTTGTCTTTTAGTAGTAAGTAAACAAACAAAAGACTCCTAATTAGTCTATGCAGTAACATATTGTGTCATTTATACACCTATTATTTTGTACACATTATGAGGGACAAACTGTAAAAATTGATTATTAATCCACTTGTTCATTTACTGTTAATATCTGCTTATTTTCTGTTTTAACATGTTCTATCTACACTTCTGTTCAAATGTAATAATCACTTATTCTTCTCCACTTTGATACTTGACATTAGTTTTGGATGATACCACACATTTAGGTATTGATCCGATACCAAGTAGTTACAGGATCATACATTGGTCATATTCAAAGTCCTCATGTGTCCAGGGATGTATTTACTGACTTTATAAACATAATATGCATTAAAAAAAAAAAAAAAAAGATTTTGTGATGCTTAAAAATATCGATGTAATCATAGTAGTATCGACTAGATACGCTCCTGTACTTGGTATCATTACAGTGGATGTCAGGTGTAGATCCACCCATGGCGTTTGTTTACATTGTGACGGCGGTGAGCTATTGTATCTTCCTACGGTGTGTATTAGCTATTCCTCATCCTGCAGTGATAAGGATACTTGTAAGAAACTTTCTTTAATTGTCGCCATGGAGACAAGGATTAGCGATTTAGAAGTAGCTAAAACACTGCCGACTGTGGCTGGACGCACCTCTTCCTGAGGGTGTTTCAGTGTTATAACTTCACCTTTATCTTGACTTTTTACACCAAAATGCGTCCATTCTCCCTTTTCTGTCTACACACTGTGTCTGCTTGTAAGTACTCTGTGTGTGTGCGCTGCCCAACATGCTCCTCTGCTCGTAAAACCAGCAATGTCACCACGTGATGACGACACGTTTTTAGAGGCGGTATAGTACCAAATATGATTTTCTAGACAAAAAAATTATTTTCAAGGCAAAAGTTGATTTTCAAGACAAAAAATTATTTTCAAGGTAAAAGTTGATTTTCAAGACAAAAAATTATTTTCAAGGTAAAAGTTGATTTTCAAGACAAAAAAATATTTTCAAGGAAAAAATTGATTTTTAAGGAAAAAATTGATTTTCAAGGTAAAAGTTGATTTTCATGACAAACATTGATTTTCAAGACAAAAAATGATTTTCAAGACAAAAAATGATTTTTAAGACAAAAAATTATTTTCAAGGTAAAACTGATTTTCAAGACAAAAAATGATTTTCAAGGTAAAAGTTGATTTTCAAGACAAAAAATGATTTTCAAGGTAAAAGTTGATTTTCAAGACAAAAAATGATTTTCAAGGTAAAAGTTGATTTTCAAGACAAAAAATGATTTTCAAGACAAAAAATGATTTTCAAGACAAACATTTTTTTTCAAGGTATAAGTTGATTTTTAAGACAAAAAATGATTTTCAAGACAAAAAATGATTTTCAATGTTTTCGTTGATTTTCAAGGTATAAGTTGATTTTCAAGCTAAAAGTTGATTTTCATGACAAAAAATAATTTTCAAGGTAAAAGTTGATTTTCAAGACAAAAATGATTTTCAAGACAAAAAATAATTTTCAAGGTAAAAGTTGATTTTCAAGACAAAAAATGATTTTCAAGGTAAAAGTTGATTTTTAAGACAAAAAATGATTTTCAAGACAAAAAATGATTTTCAAGGTAAAAGTTGATTTTTAAGACAAAAAATGATTTTCAAGACAAAAAATGATTTTCAATGTTTTCGTTGATTTTCAAGGTATAAGTTGATTTTCAAGCTAAAAGTTGATTTTCATGACAAAAAATGATTTTCAAGCAAAAAGTTAATTTTCAAGACAAAAAATGATTTTCAAGGTAAAAGTTGATTTTCAAGACAAAAAATGATTTTCAAGACAAAAAATGATTTTCAAGGTTTTTGTTGATTTTCAAGGTATAAGTTGATTTTCATGACAAAAAATGATTTTCAAGGTAAAAGTTGATTTTCAAGACAAAAATGATTTTCAAGACAACAAATCATTTTCAAGGTAAAAGTTGATTTTCAAGACAAAAAATGATTTTCAAGGTAAAAGTTGATTTTTAAGACAAAAAAATATTTTCAGGGTAAAAGTTGATTTCCAAGACAAAATTATTTTCAAGACAAAAAATGATTTTCAAGGTAAAAGTTGATTTTCAAGACAAAAAATGATTTTCAAGGTAAAAGTTGATTTTCAAGACAAAAAAATATTTTCAAGGTAAAAGTTGATTTCCAAGACAAAATTATTTTGAAGACAAAAAATGATTTTCAAGGTAAAAGTTGATTTTCAAGACAAAAAATGATTTTCAAGGTAAAAGTTGATTTTCATGACAAAAAATGATTTTCAAGGTAAAAGTTGATTTTCAAGGTAAATGTTGATTTCAAGACAAAAAATTATTTTCAAGGTTAAAGTTGATTTTCAAAGTAAAAGTTGATTTTCAAGGTAAAAGTTGATTTTCAAGGTAAAACTGATTTTCAAGACAACAAATTATTTTCAAGGTAAAAGTTGATTTTCAAGACAAAAAAATATTTTCAAGGTAAAAGTTGATTTCCAAGACAAAATTATTTTCAAGACAAAAAATTATTTTCTGGGTATCCCTCGAAACGGCGATCCCACACTCCTCATTGCACTCTTGCTTATGCTCATCACTCCCTTTCCCATTTAAACTTGAAGGCGCAAACACCATTGTATCGATCTCCATTCAAATATGGAACCAGCTACGTAAACACTTGGGTTTTCAGGGCCCGTCTATATTGACCCCGCTACTTAAAAACCAATGATTTCAACCTTCCCGTACTGACCCCGCATTCCTGACTTGGCACGATCATGGCATCACCACTGTGAAAGACCTCTATGCAGACGGAGTGTTCTCATCCTTCACTCAACTCTCTTCCAAATACCATTTGCCCAACTCCCACCTTTTTCGTTTTTTTCAGGCGAGGGACTTCGTAAAGAAACAGTTCCCACACTTTCCGAATCGTCCTCCGGAAACTCTTATAGATACATTGTTATCTTTGAGCCCTAATCATAAAAAATGTATCTCTGTGTTATTTACCTCTTTAAGTCCAGTTGCTCCAAACTGTCTATGAGTGATAAGAGCCTCGTGGGAGAGCCATCTTAATACCAACATATCCCACCAACACTGAGACTCTGCCCTGAAACTGCTTCACTCCTCCTCAATATGTGCCCGCCATAGTCTCATCCAATGCAAAGTAATCCATACAATTCATTACACTAACTCAAAACTATCCAAAATCTACCCCACTGTTAGCAATACCTGCAAACAATCTCCGGCCGACCATGTCCATATGTTCTGGTCCTGCTCTAAACTATGTTCCTTTTGGGAGGATATTTTTGACACGATCGGGAAAGCATACGGTCAAAACTTTCCCCCCAACCCATTATCAGCCATTTTTGGCGTATGCCCCGATAACATGTGCCCGGTATCATTAAAAGGCGCTGTTGCTTTTACGACCTTGCTGGCCAGGCCATTGATTTTGTTTAATTGGAAGCTGGCTCGTCCCCCATCACACGGCCGTTGGATTAGAGAGGTTCTCTACAATCTAAAACGAGAAAAACTTAGCTTTTCGCTAAAAGGCTCGGCTCAAGCGTTTGAAAGCTCATGGAGTCCTTTCTTGCTGTTTGTCAACTCTCTTGATTTATCCCCAGACGCAGATGAGGAATAATCTCCCTTTTATTTATTATTATTATTTTAATTTAATTTAATTTAATTTAATTTTTATTTTATTTTCTCCCTTTCTCTCCTTTCAGCCTGTTTGTCTGTCTCTGGCCTCGTATGTGTGTGTGTATGTGAGGATGTCTGTCTTTGTCGTCTTACTTGTTATATGATTGTGCCATATGTCCCTTGTTGGTGTGACCTGAGTGGGGTGGGAGGGTGGCTGGGGATTTGGGTTTTAAGGGAAAAGGTGTGAAGAATTTTCTGACTTTAAAATTGTACTGTTTCGACTTGCACTTTTTTCTGTATTTGAAAATGCCAATAAAAAAAGTTGGATTAAAAGTTCATTTTCAAGACAAAAAATGATTTTCAAGGTAAAAGTTGATTTTCAAGACAAAAAAATTATTTTCAAGAGAAAAGTTGATTTTCAAGACAAAAAAATATTTTCAAGGAAAAAATAGATTTTTAACGAAAAAATTGATTTTCAAGGTAAAAGTTGATTTTCAAGACAAAAAATTATTTTCAAGGTAAAAGTTGATTTTCAAGACAAAAAAAGGTTTTCAAGACAAAAAATTATTTTCAAGGTAAAAGTTGATTTTCAAAGTAAAAGTTGATTTTCAAGGTAAAAGTTGATTTTCAAGACAAAAAATGATTTTCAAGGTAAAAGTTGATTTTCAAGACAAAAAAATGATTTTCAAGAGAAAAGTTGATTTTCAAGACAAAAAAATATTTTCAAGGAAAAAATTTATTTTTAAGGAAAAAATTTATTTTCAAGGTAAAAGTTGATTTTCAAGACAAAAAATTATTTTCAAGGTAAAAGTTGATTTTCAAGACAAAAAATGATTTTCAAGGTAAAAGTTGATTTTCAAGACAAAAAATGATTTTCAAGGTAAAAGTTGATTTTCATGACAAAAAATGATTTTCAAGGTAAAAGTTGATTTTCAAGGTAAAAGTTGATTTCAAGACAAAAAATTATTTTCAAGGTTAAAGTTGATTTTCAAAGTAAAAGTTGATTTTCAAGACAAAAATGATTTTCAAGACAAAAAATTATTTTCAAGGTAAAAGTTGATTTTCAAGACAAAAAATTACTTTCAAGGTAAAAGTTGATTTTCAAGACAAAAAAATATTTTCAAGGAAAAAATTGATTTTTAAGGAAAAAATTGATTTTCAAGGTAAAAGTTGATTTTCATGACAAAAAATGATTTTCAAGGTAAAAGTTGATTTTCAAGGTAAAAGTTGATTTCAAGACAAAAAATTATTTTCAAGGTTAAAGTTGATTTTCAAAGTAAAAGTTGATTTTCATGACAAAAAATGATTTTCATGACAAAAAATGATTTTCAAGGTAAAAGTTGATTTTCAAGACCAAAAATGATTTTCAAGACAAAAATGTTTATACCGCTACTAGTATAGTAGTGGTATACAGTACAACACTACAATGAAGTATGTTGTTTTTCTAGAGAAATGTGGCTTTTGCCCTCACGACATCACATATGTACCCACATTTTTTGCTGCCTTTTTTCCTCATAAAACATTTTTATTTTAAAACAGTTGGTGTAACCATAATGTTTTTAGGTCATGGTTTGGTTCATTTTAGGAAGAAAATACTTGAGCTGGGCGATATGGTTGAAAACTGTATCACAATAAGTGTTTTATAGCTGTGGGTATCGATAATAATTTATATTTATTACTGCCTTTAAAAAATAAGGACCAGGAAAAAATACCCTATCTCTGATTATAATCCCCTCTGCTATCAAGGTAGAAAGGAAATGGAAACAATCAATGCAAACAAAAATTAAAAAAAAAATAAAAAATTATTATTATTATTATTTTTTTTTTACATAAATAAATACAATCATGTGTGCTTACGGACTGTATCCCTGCAGACTGTATTGATCTATATTGATATATAATGTATATATTGTGTTTTTTATGTTGATTTCATTTAAAAAAAAAAAAAAAAAAAAATTTATTTCTTGTGCGGCCCGGTACCAATCGGTTGGGGACCACTGGTCTATACGGTCCATTTTGAAAAATAATTTCAAAAAGTGCCATACTGTCAAGGTGACTATTCCTCTTTTATCCACAATTTATCCGCTCTCTGCAACACTTATTTTATACTTAGACAACAAGATGGCGCAACCAAACATGATAGTTGATACTGTCACCTGATTGGCTGTTAGCGTGTCACTCCCACCGATCACTTCCTGCGTTCACATTTCATCCATCGCATTTTTTTTACTGATATCAATTACGTGTCTATCGCCATATATATTGATATTGTGTCATCGCCCAGCCCTATGTGTACAATAGTTAGTTTGTACTAATACTGACACCCCTAGTGGTTATTCGTGGTATTATTCCCGTATCATTATGACCTCTCTTTTTTCAATTTGGCGTAATAATGTTTTCATTCCAGGACACATGCTGCCTTCTTTGCGTGTCATGGAACATAAGCAAAGACCACCAAAAGGTAGTCAGGCTTTTTCCAGGGCTGGTAACCATGGTAACTAAGCTGCGCTGTGTTTGTGCAGTGGAGTCCAAGACATGGTGGACCGCCGCATGCAAAAGGTAGGTTTGCTGTGGTTTTATACGAACAGGACGGGATTATCGTGCCGTGGTCTCCTGGCCGGATGGAATGTTCCTCGGTGAAATGAAAGATGAGCAAACCAATCAAGTGGGGCGGTCAAAGAGAAGCGGCGTGAGACAACATCTGTCCTGTGAAACACTTCCAGCTCCTTTTACATCAAAAAGCATCTGGCGGTCTTATCAAGATGGACTCGGGCAGAGTCTTTTCAAGTTTCTCTTCTGATTGTTCTTACGAGCCTCAAACCCCTCTGGGGGCTCCATCTATGGGCAGCGCTGCTGGAGCGTGACCCCGCCCGCCCCGCTTGAAAGGCCATATCGTGATGAGGCCGTGCGGGGACGGAGGTGGCCGCGCTCGGGAAAAACAACTTGAACTGACCGGACACTTCATTAGGGACACACTCAGATCCAATACAGGCATCAAAAGGATGCAGAGGGCGAAAACAGACTAACCTGTTAGGATATGCAAATATGTCATTAACACACAAATATATATATATATATATATATATATATATGTATATATATATATATATATATATATATATATATATATATATATATATATATATATATATATATATATATACGTACACATATACACATATTCTAGGGGTGTAACGGTACGTGTATTTGTATTGAACCGTTTCGGTACGGGGGTTCCGGTTCGGTTCGGGTTTCCACACGGACATATTAAGTAGCGCAGGGGTCACCAACGCGGTGCCCGCGGGCACCAGTTAGCCCGTAAGGACCAGGTGTGTAGCCCGCTGGCCTGTTCTAAAAATAGCTCAAATAGCAGCCTCTATTTTTTAAATTGTATTTATTTACTAGCAAGCTGGTCTCGCTTTGCCCGACATTTTTAATTCTAAGAGAGACAAAACTCAAATAGAATTTGAAAATCCAAGAAAATATTTTAAAGACTTGGTCTTCACTTGTTTAAATAAATTCATTATTTGTTTTACTTTGCTTCTTATAACTTTCAGAAAGACAATTTTAGAGAAAAAATACAACCTTAAAAAT
>NC_084757.1:5303447-5368447 GCF_033978785.1 Entelurus aequoreus | reverse complement strand
AAAACGTGTCAAATATAAGTTGTTTTTATTACTTTCAACGCTTAAATCTCAAGATCTACTTCAGATCTACCCGTCGATTATACGTTTTTATGATTTTTATAATGTTTCCTTATGTTTTGTAAGATAAGATATTGGAGGCTTAAATAGGTCAATAATTCATAACACGCCTGATTTTAATTCATTATTATTTTTTAACAATAACGGGTTTATAAAAATCTGATTTTTGAACAACAGTTTAAAAAATCTGATTCAAATTTTCAGGGATTCAAAAAGTGTCAAATATAAGTCATAGATCAAAAAAACGTTTTTATTTTCAACGCTTAAATCTCAAGATCTACTTCAGATCTACCCGTCGATTATAAGTTTTTATGATTTTTTTAATGTTTCCTTATGTTTTATAAAATAAGATATTGGAGGCTTAAATAGGTCAATAATTCATAACACGCCTGATTTTAATTAATTATTTTTTATTAATAATAACAGGGTTTTTTTTAAATGTGATTTTTGAACAATAACAGTTTAAAAATTCTGATTCAAATTTTCAGGGATTCAAAAAGTGTCAAATATAAGTCATAGATAAAAAATAAAAAAAATTATTTTCAACGCTTTAATCTCAAGATCTACTTCAGATCTACCCGTCGATTATACGTTTTTATGATTTTTATAATGTTTCCTTATGTTTTATAAGATAAGATATTGGAGGCTTAAATAAGTCAATAATTCATAACACGCCTGATTTTAATTCATTATTATTTTTTAATAATAACAGTTTTGTTTTTTTTAAATGTGATTTTTGAACAATAACAGTTTAAAAATTCTGATTCAAAAAGTGTCAAATATAAGTCATAGATTAAAAAAAAAAGTTTTATTTTCAACGCTTAAATCTTAAGATCTACTTTGGATCTACCCGTCCATTATACGTTTTTATGATTTTTTTAACGTTTCCTTATGTTTTATAAAATAAGATATTGGAGGCTTAAATAGGTCAATAATTCATAACACGCCTGATTTTAATTCATTATTATTTTCTAATAATAACAGTTTTTTTTTTAAATGTGATTTTTGAACAATAACAGTTTAAAAATTCTGATTCAAATTTTCAGGGATTCAAAAAGTGTCAAATATAAGTCATAGATCAAAAAAAAAAATTTTTTTAACTTTCAACGCTTAAATCTCAAGATCTATTTCAGATCTACCCGTCGATTATACGTTTTTATGATTTTTATAATGTTTCCTTATGTTTTATAAGATAAGATATTGGAGCCTTAAATAGGTCAATAATTCATAACACGCCTGATTTTAATTCATTATTATTTTTTAATAATAACAGTTTTTTTTTTTTTAAATGTGACTTTTGAACAATAACAGTTTAAAAATTCTGATTAAAATTTTCAGGGATTCAAAAAGTGTCAAATATAAGTCATAGATAAATAAATATATATATATTTTCAACGCTTAAATCTCAAGATCTACTTCGGATCTACCCGTCGATTATACGTTTTTATGATTTTTTTAATGTTTCCTTATGTTTTCTAAGATAAAATATTGGAGGCTTAAATAGATCAATAATTCATAACACGCCTGATTTTAATTAATTATTATTTTTTAATAATAACAGTTTGTTTTTTTTTTAAATGTGATTTTTGAACAATAACAGTTTAAAAATTCTGATTTCAAATGTTCAGGGATTCAAAAAGTGTCTAATATAAGTCATAGATCAAAAACATTTATTTTTTTTTACTTTCAACGCTTAAATCTCAAGATCTACTTCAGATCTACCCGTCGATTATAAGTTTTTATGATTTTTATAATGTTTCCTTATGTTTTATAAGATAAGATATTGGAGGCTTAATTAGGTCAATAATTCATAACACACCTGATTTTAATTTTTTTTTTTTTTTTTTTAACAATAACAGGTTTAAAAAAATCTGATTTTTGAACAACAGTTTAAAAAATCTGATTCAAATTTTCAGGGATTCAAAAAGTGTCAAATATAAGTCATAGATCAAAAAAACGTTTTTATTTTCAACGCTTAAATCTCAAGATCTACTTCCGATCTACCCGTCGATTATACGTTTTTATGATTTTTTTAACGTTTCCTTATGTTTTATAAAATAAGATATTGGAGGCTTAAATAGGTCAATAATTCATGACAATCCTGATTTTAATTCATTATTATTTTTTAATAATAACTGTTTTTTTTTTAAATGTGATTTTTGAACAATAACGGTTTAAAAATTCGGATTCAAATGTTCAGGGATTCAAAAAGTGTCAAATATAAGTCATAGATCAAAAAAATGTTTTTAAATTTTACTTTCAACGCTTAAATCTCAAGATCTACTTCAGATCTACCCGTCAATTATACGTTTTTATGATTTTTTTAATGTTTCCTTATGTTTTATAAGATAAGATATTGGAGGCTTAAATAGGTCAATCATTCATAACACACCTGATTTTAACACATTATTATTTTTAACAATAACAGTTTTTAAAAAAATGAGATTTTTGAACAGTACCAGTTTTAAAAATCTGATTCAAATGTTCAGGGATTCAAAAAGTGTCAAATATAAGTCATGGGTCAAAAAACTTTTTTTTTTTTACTTTCAACGCTTAAATCTCGAGATCTACTTCAGATCTACCCAACGATTGTACGTTTTTATGATTTTTTTTAATGTTTCCTTATGTTTTATAAAATAAGATATTGGAGGCTTAAATAGGTCAATAATTCATAACACGCCTGATTTTAATTCATTATTATTTTTTGAACAATGACAAAAACAATCATTTAATTGACTAGTTTAATAGTCAGACATTTGCATAAAGAAAACATTGTGTGGTCTCATGTTGATATTGAAAACGTGAACATGATCTGTTTCGGCACACTCGTTAACGATAAAAGAACATTTTGTGATTAATCTCGTGTTAACTACGGACAAAATGCGATTAATTGCGATGAAATATTTGAATGGTTTGACAGCCCGAGCTGATCGGTCATGCTCGGCCATCAAAGGATGCGACACGTCTTAGACCTTTGACTTCTCGCCTTGGCTGCCATCAAGTGGCTCAAAAAGGAGCGGCGTCAGAACCATCAGAACGTGGAGCAGCACCAGAGGAGCTGGGAAGGGTCTAGACCGAGTCCCCGAGACCACACAGTGGTCTTAGTGGAGCATCAATCTCTGAGGAAAGTCACAACCACTGACGGGTGACATGATCCAGCACAGACTCAAAAGCCACGTATGAAAACCACCTGGTTTCCCATCTGAGTGTGTGTGTGTGTGCGTGTGTGAGTGTGTGTGTGTTCTTGTATTTCCACCCTTCTTGAGACATGAAGAAGGAAAAGTATCTTCCATATGAGGAGGTGTGAACGAGTGATGACATAAATCAATAACATTGCATCTAATAGATAATGTCTCATTTGCACCCCTGCTGGTCAAAATGAGGATGGTCCCAAAAAGGAGGGATTTTTTTCAAATTGACTGTGTCACTTTTAAAAGTGCTCCCCCTCTGGTCAACATATGAAATAACAAGTGTGTGTAAGAAATTGAAATGTGCCCCCTTTGGCCAAAATGTATTTTAAAAAATATAAATAAATATGTATATAGAGACATACTGTAATAACTTGAAGTAAATAGTGAAGAATAAAAAACAATTACAAACAAAAAATAAAAAATAAAAATTAACTAAAAGCTTACCTTTTTTATATGTGCATAGTACGTATATATTATTAATGTTGTAAATACACATCTTTATATATCTAGAAAGGCTGGTCCTAAATAGGTAGGCATTTTTCTTAGGTCTCAAGAAGGTAAGAAATACAAGAATGTGTGTGTGTGTGTGTGTGTGTGTGTGTGTGTGTGTGTGTGTGTGTGTGTGTGTGTGTGTGTGTGTGTGTGTGTGTGTGTGTGTGTGTGTGTGTGTGTGTGTTCTTGTATTCATTCCATTTTGAGGGTGGTTCCCAAAAAGGAGGGATTTTTTTCAAATTGACTGTGTGTCGCTTTTAAAAGTGCTCCCTCTCTGGTCAACATATGAAATAACAAGTGTGTGTAAGAAATTGAAATGCGCCCCCTTTGGCCAAAATTAATTTTAAAAAATGTTTAAAAAATATGTATCTAGAGACATACTGTAATAACTTCAAGTAAATAATGAAGATTAAAAAACAATTACAAACAAAAACAAAAAATTTACTAAAAGCTTACATTTTTTTATATGTGCATAGTATGTATATATTATTAATGTTGTAAATACACATCTTTATATATCTAGAAAGGCTGGTCCTAAAGAGGGAGGCATTTTTTTCAGGTCTCAAGAAGGTAACCAATACAAAAATGTGTGTGTGTGTGTGTGTGTGTGTGTGTGTGTGTGTGTGTGTGTGTGTGTGTGTGTGTGTGTGTGTGTGTTTGTATTCCTACCATTTTGAGGGTGGTCCCAAAAAGGAGGGATTTTTTTTTAATTGACTGTGTGTCGCTTTTAAAAGTGCTCCCCTTCTGGACAACATATGAAATAACAAGTGTGTGTAAACATTCGAAGTGCTCCCCCTCTGGTCAACATATGTAATAACAAGTGTGTGTAAGAAATAGAAATGCGCCCCCCTTTGGCCAAAATGTTTTTTTTTAAAATAAATATATATATCTATCTATATATCTATATATATATTATTATTTTTTAACAATAACAGGTTTAAAAAAATCTGATTTTTGAACAACAGTTTAAAAAATCTGATTCAAATTTTCAGGAATTCAAAAAGTGTCGAATATAAGTCATAGATCAAAAAAACATTTTTATTTTCAACGCTTAAATCTCAAGATCTACTTCAGATTTACCCGTCCATTATAAGTTTTTATGATTTTTTAAATGTTTCCTTATGTTTTATAAGATACGATATTGGAGGCTTAATAATTCATAACACGCCTGATTTTAATTCATTATTATTTTTTAATAATAACAGTTTTTTTTTTAATATATATATATATATAGATATATATCTAGAGACATACTGTAATAACTTGAAGTAAATAATGAAGATTAAAAAACAATTACAAACAATTTATTTTTTTTAAATAACTAAAAGCTTACATTTTTATATGTGCATAGTATGTATATATTATTAATGTTGTAAATACACATCTTTATATATCTAGAAAGGCTGGTCCTAAAGAGGGAGGCATTTTTCTCAGCTCTCAAGAAGGTAACAAATACAAGAGTGTGTGTGTGTGTGTGTGTGTGTGTGTGTGTGTGTGTGTGTGTGTGTGTGTGTGTGTGTGTGTGTGTGTGTGTGTGTGTGTGTGTGTGTGTGTGTGTGTGTGTGACAGCTATGATTCTGTCCATGTGGGAGTTTGGATGCCAAGAACCACAACATGAGGGATGTGTGGACCCGACTCACTGGTTTGGACCGTCATCGCCCTGTACAAGTGTGTCTGGAGTCACATGACAGGCGTGATGCGGGGTTCAAAGATCGAGCTCAAAAATTAAATAAAATACAAAATAATTATTCAAATAAAAAATAAAAAATAGCCAGTTGTGCACTTTGGAATTGGACCAAAACTTTTTTAAGGTGAGCCCGCCTCCGCTCCAGGGCGAACTAGTACAAGGTGGGTATTTGGGCCACCTAGAGAGAAGTGAGGCTCCTGTGTTTGTGTGCACTGGCCCCTAGACCACACGTGTGTGTAGTGGCCCATAGACCACACGTGTGTGTAGTGGCCCCTAGACCACACGTGTGTGTAGTGGCCCCTAGACCACACGTGTGTGTAGTGGCCCCTAGACCACACGTGTGTGTAGTGGCCCCTAGACCACACGTGTGTGTAGTGGCCCCTAGACCACACGTGTGTGTAGTGGCCCCTAGACCACACGTGGGTGTAGTGGCCCCTAGACCACACATGTGTGTAGTGGCCCCTAGACCACACGTGTGTGTAGTGGCCCCTAGACCACACGTGTGTGTAGTGGCCCCTAGACCACACGTGTGTGTAGTGGCCCCTAGACCACACGTGTGTGTAGTGGCCCCTAGACCACACATGTGTGTAGTGGCCCCTAGACCACACGTGCGGGTCAAGGAGCTTCTTTTCATAGCAACCACCTGCTGCCAGGCTTTTTCTGGAACCTACTGTTGTTCAGGGCACCGAGTGAGCATTCCTCGCAAGCTTCCTCTTTGCTCACCTGCACGCCTTCCGCCATCGTGCCAGGATGGACATGCCCACATTTTGATTGTCCTTTGGCTGAAGCTGCTGAGGTGGATCCTCTTAAAGGTGACTTCCTGTCAGGCCGCAGGATCGTGCACACACAAAGCAGCCCCGTCCAAAGAGTACTTTTTATTTGATTTAACCAGGAAACAATCCCAATGAGATTAAAAACATCTTCTTTTTTTTAGCATAATAATATAACGGATATATAATTAACATAATTGGATATTACGAGTATGTGAAAGTTCCACTTTTACCATGTTTACTTCCACCGAGAGCTTTTTTCCCATCATGCTTTGTAATGGTTTTAAACAGGTGAATTATGAATTTTTTACGGCGTTTGGTCGTTTTTTTGTAATGTCCACCAAGTTCAGTGAGCAGGTTGTGTTGTGTGTGACCATGTCTTTTTGTATTTTGTGTTGGTTTGATTTTTTTTTTTTGCACCATGATTAGGGAAGGTTGTTCACCATGGACCATATAAGTAAATGCGGCGCATGTGTCAATTCACAGCATAATTAAAGGTCATTGACCTGAATGCAGTGAGCAGGTTGTGTTATGTGTGACCATGTCTGTTTATATTTTGTGTTGGTTTGATTATTTATTTATTTTTGCACCATGATTAGGGAAGGTTGTTCGCGTTGGGCCATATAAGTAAATGTGGCGCATGCATCAATTCACAGCATAATTAAAGGTCATTGACCTGAATGAAGTGAGCAGGTTGTGTTATGTGTGACCATGTCTGTTTATATTTTGTGTTGGTTTGATCTTTTTTTTTTTTGCACCATGATTAGGGAAGGTTGTTCACCATGGGCCATATAAGTAAATGTGGCGCATGTGTCAATTCACAGCATAATTAAAGGTCATTGACCTGAATGCAGTGAGCAGGTTGTGTTTAGTGTGAACATGTCTGTTTATATTTTGTGTTCGTTTGATCATTTATTTATTTTTGCACCATGATTAGGGAAGGTTGTTCGCGTTGGGCCATATAAGTAAATGCGGCGCATGCGTCAATTCACAGCATAATTAAAGGTCATTGACCTGAATTCAGTAAGCAGGTTGTGTTATGTGTGACCATGTCTGTTTATATTTTGTGTTGGTTTGATAATTATTTTTTTGCACCATGATTAGGGAAGGTTGTTCGCGTTGGGCCATATAAGTAAATGCGGCGCATGCGTCAATTCACAGCATAATTAAAGGTATTTGACCTGAATGCAGTGAGCAGGTTGTGTTATGTGTGACCATGTCTGTTTATATTTTGTGTTGGTTTGATCTTTTTTTTTTTTTGCACCATGATTAGGGAAGGTTGTTCACGTTGGCCATAAGTGAATGCGGCGCATGTGTCAATTCACAGCATAAATAAAGGTCATTGACCTGAATGCAGTGAGCAGGTTGTGTTATGTGTGACCATGTCTCTTTATATTTTGCGTTGGTTTGATGATTATTTTATTTGCACCATGATTAGGGAAGGTTGTTCACGTTGGGCCATATAAGTAAATGCGGCGCACGTGTCAATTCACAGCATAATTAAAGGTCATTGACTTGAATGAATACCGTCCAATAGGTGGTGACATAACTCATGATGTCTCGCGGGCCAAAGTAAGGACGTCGGCGGGCCGTACTTGGTCCGCGGGCCTTAGTTTGGACACCCCTGCTATGAAGCTAAGATGCTTTGCTCCAATAGCTTAGCATAAACTGACCTTATTTGTTTGGTTTTAGCATCATTAATCAGTAAAACAGTGGTTCTCAAACTTTTTTCACCAAGTACCGCCTCAGAATACACTTGGCTCTCCAAGTAGCACCATAATGACCAACATTAAAATACAGTAGCATAGTAGGCCTAAGTATTAATTAAAATGTTTTGTTTTACAAGTCATACCAAAGACTATAAAAATGGGAGCCATTACCTCCCTGCTTGGCACTCAGCATCAAGGGTTGGAATTGGGGGTTAAATCACCAAAAATGATTCCCGGGCGCGGCCACCGCTGCTGCCCACTGCTCCCCTCACCTCCCAGGGGGTGAACAAGGGGATGGGTCAAATGCAGAGGACAAATTTCACCACACACAGTGTGTGTGTGACTATCATTGGTACTATAACTTTAATTAAAAGATTTGATATTTTGGGCCACTGTAACATTACACACAGTTTGAACAGTCACACTGTGTTTGAACATAGGAAAATAAAACACTGTGCCTAAATAACTAATCAAATCTTTAGTGTATCAGAAGATGGAGCCCACGTACCAGTTTACTGACTTACATCATTCTTCTGTTGTTTGGATACTTTTACTTTTTTGTTGTTTTGGGTAATACTACACATTAGGGTATCGATCCAATACCAAGTAGAATACCAAGTAGTTGCAGGGGCAGTATCGGTCATACCAATGCTTGAAATGTTCAAGATGATTGAATTCTCATTTACAATAATAATCAAATACAATTTTACTTTAAATACGCAAATATATTTCCTGCACATAAGAGAAATGGTGTGTGTGGTGGTAATAATCCCAGTGTTTTCTTTCTTTTTTTATTTTATTGTGTTTATTTTAAGACATGTTATATTTTTATTTGAGTTTTATATTTTTATTTATGTATTTTATTATATATTTTTTTTTATCAATGCACACATGTTAAAAGTGCAATTTCAATGTTAATGTTGTGCATTTATTAGAAAAAAAAGACTGAAAAAACGTATTTTAACTATTTTCCCTAGAATATGCATTGAGGCTATAAAGTGTTTTATCCGATTACTCGATTAATCAACAAACAAATCCATAGACTACTCGATTACTGCACAATAGAGCGCACATAAGAGCAATAGTGTGTGTGGTGGCAATAATCCGAGTGTTTTCTTTCTTTTTTATTTTATTGTGTTTATTTTAAGAAATGTTGTTTAATTTTTTATTTGAGTTTTATAAAAAAAAAAAAAATTCTATCTTATTTCATTTTTTTATTATATATTTTCACCATTTTTTTTAATCAATGCACACATGTTAAAAGGGCAATTTCAATGTTAATGATGTGCATTTATTAGAAATAGAAGACT
This sequence comes from Entelurus aequoreus, assembly GCF_033978785.1. Classification (NCBI taxonomy): domain Eukaryota; kingdom Metazoa; phylum Chordata; class Actinopteri; order Syngnathiformes; family Syngnathidae; genus Entelurus; species Entelurus aequoreus. Next base: position 5,359,231 of record NC_084757.1, on the reverse strand, counting down.
GAAAAAACGTATTTTAACTATTTTCCCTAGAATACGCATTGAGGCTATAAAGTGTTTTATCCGATTACTCGATTAATCAACAAATCAATAGATTACTCGATTACTGCACAATAGAGCGCACATAAGAACAATGGTGTGTGTGGTGGCAATAATCCGAGTGTTTTCTTTCTTTTTTATTTTATTGTGTTTATTTTAAGAAATTTTGTTTAATTTTTATTTGAGTTTTATGTATATATTTTTTTCTATTTTATTTCATTTTTTTTATTATATATTTCCACCATTTTTTTAAATCAATGCACACATGTTAAAAGTGCAATTTCAATGTTAATGATGTGCATTTATTAGAAATAGAAGACTGAAAAAACGTATTTTAACTATTTTCCCTAAAATACGTATTGAGGCTGTAAAGTGTTTTATCCGATTACTCGATTAATCGAACAAACAAATCCATAGATTACTCGATTACTGCACAATAGAGCGCACATAAGAGCAATAGTGTGTGTGGCGGCAATAATCCGAGTGTTTTCTTTCTTTTTTATTTTATTGTGTTTATTTTAAGAAATTTTGTTTAATTTTTTATTTGAGTTTTATAAATATTTTTTTTTCTATCTTATTTCATTTTTTTATTATATATTTTCACCATTTTTTTAAATCAATGCACACATGTTAAAAGTGCAATTTCAATGTTAATGATGTGCATTTATTAGAAAAAGAAGACTGAAAAAACTTATTTTAACTATTTTCCCTAGAATATGCATCAAAGCTATAAAGTGTTTTATCCGATTACTCGATTAATCGAGCAAACAAATCCATAGATTACTCGATTACTGCACAATAGAGCGCACATAAGAGCAATAGTGTGGGTGGTGGCAATAATCCGAGTGTTTTCTTTCTTTTTTATTTTATTGTGTTTATTTTAAGAAATTTTGTTTAATTTTTATTTGAGTTTTATGTATATATTTTTTTGTATTTTATTTCATTTTTTTATTATATATTTTCACCATTTTTTTTTCAATCAATGCACACATGTTAAAAGTGCAATTTCAATGTTAATGATGTGCATTTATTAGAAATAGAAGACTGAAAAAACTTATTTTAACTATTTTACCTAGAATACGCATTGAGGCTATAAAGTGTTTTATCCGATTACTCGATTAATCGAACAAACAAATCAATAGATTACTCGATTACTGCACAATAGAGCGCACATAAGAGCAATGGTGTGTGTGGTGGCAATAATCCGAGTGTTTTCTTTCTTTTTTATTTTATTGTGTTTATTTTAAGAAATTTTGTTTAATTTTTTATTTGAGTTTTATATATATATATATATATATATATATATATATTTCTATTTTTATGTATTTTATTATATATTTTTATTAGGGTTTTTTTAAATGATGCACACATGTTAAAAGTGCAATTTCAATGTTAATGATGTGCATTTATTAGAAATAGAAGACTGAAAAAACGTATTTTAACTATTTTCCCTAAAATACGTATTGAGGCTGTAAAGTGTTTTATCCGATTACTCGATTAATCGAACAAACAAATCCATAGATTACTCGATTACTGCACAATAGAGCGCACATAAGAGCAATAGTGTGTGTGGTGGCAATAATCCGAGTGTTTTCTTTCTTTTTTATTTTATTGTGTTTATTTTAAGAAATTTTGTTTAATTTTTTATTTGAGTTTTATAAATATTTTTTTTTCTATCTTATTTCATTTTTTTATTATATATTTTCACAATTTTTTTAAATCAATGCACACATGTTAAAAGTGCAATTTCAATGTTAATGATGTGCATTTATTAGAAAAAGAAGACTGAAAAAACTTATTTTAACTATTTTCCCTAGAATATGCATCGAGGCTATAAAGTGTTTTATCCGATTACTCGATTAATCGAACAAACAAATCAATAGATTACTCGATTACTGCATAATAGAGCGCACATAAGAGCAATAGTGTGTGTGGCGGCAATAATCCGAGTGTTTTCTTTCTTTTTTATTTTACTGTGTTTATTTTAAGATATTGTGTTTAATTTTTTATTTGAGTTTTATATATTTATTTTTCTATTTTATTTCATTTTTTTATTATATATTTTCACCATTTTTTTTTTCAATCAATGCACACATGTTAAAAGTGCAATTTCAATGTTAATGATGTGCATTTATTAGAAATAGAAGACTGAAAAAACTTATTTTAACTATTTTCCCTAGAATATGCATCGAGGCTATAAAGTGTTTTATCCGATTACTCGATTAATCGAACAAACAAATCAATAGATCACTCGATTACTGCACAATAGAGCGCACATAAGAGAAATGGTGTGTGTGGTGGCAATAATCCGAGTGTTTTCTTTTTATTTTATTTTATTGTGTTTATTTTAAGAAATGTTGTTTAATTTTTTATTTGAGTTTTATATATTTCTTATTTTCTATTTTATTTCATTTTTTTATCATATATTTTCACCATTTTTTTTTTTCAATCAATGCACACATGTTAAAAGTGCAATTTCAATGTTAATGATGTGCATTTATTAGAAATAGAAGACTGAAAAAACTTATTTTAACTATTTTCCCTAGAATATGCATTGAGGCTATAAAGTGTTTTATCCGATTACTCGATTAATCAACAAATCAATAGATTACTCGATTACTGCACAATAGAGCGCACATAAGAGCAATAGTGTGTGTGGTGGCAATAATCCGAGTGTTTTCTTTCTTTTTTGTTTTATTGTGTTTATTTTAAGAAATGTTGTTAATTTTGTTATTAGAGTTTTATGATTTTTTATTTATTTCTATTTTATTTATTTTATTATATATTTCATCATATTTTTCAATAAATGCACACATGTTAAAAGTGCAATTTCAATGTTAATGTTGTGCATTTATTAGAAAAAAAAAGACTGAAAAAACGTATTTCAACTATTTCTCCTAGAATACGCATCGAGGCTATAAAGTGTTTTATCCGATTACTCGATTAATCGAACAATAAAAAAAGGTACCCACCCCTAGTCATGAAGGCTGAATGGCGAATATATGGCATTCACTGGATTTAAAGATGTGCTTATAGCGCCCTCTGTTGCTTTGGCATGCATCAACATTACAAAAGTTATGGGAAGATGTCTTGGGTCCTCAAAATAGCCGAGTTGGCATCACTACGCTTCCACCTGTGCTTGAGCTAACGAGCGTGCACGTGCCAACTTAACTGCAGGCCACCAGGTGGCTCTGGTGAGGTGTTTTTAGGTACACACCTCAGAGTGATATGTGTTACAGTTAGCATTTTAGCATGTTAACATTAGCATGATAGCTTTTTTGCTAATTTAGCAGGTGTACACCTCAGTCATATTTTAGGACTCGATACATGCTAACATTAGCATGCCAGCATTTTACAAACAATATTTTAGGTACACACCTCAGAGTGATATGTGTTACAGTTAGCATTTTAGCATGTTAACATTAGCATGCTAGCTTTTTTGCTAATTTAGCAGGTGTACACCTCAGTCATATTTTAGGACTTGATACATGCTAACATTAGCATGCCAGCATTTTACAAACAATATTTTAGGTACACACCTCAGAGTGATATGTGTTACAGTTAGCATTTTAGCATGTTAACATTAGCATGCTAGCTTTTTTGCTAATTTAGCAGGTGTACACCTCAGTCATATTTTAGGACTTGATACATGCTAACATTAGCATGCCAGCATTTTTCAAACAATATTTTAGGTACACACCTCAGAGTGATATGTGTTACAGTTAGCATTTTAGCATGTTAACATTAGCATGCTAGCTTTTTTGCTAATTTAGCAGGTGTACACCTCAGTCATATTTTAGGACTCGATACATGCTAACATTAGCATGCCAGCATTTTTCAAACATCTTTTTAGGTACACACCTCAGAGTGTTATGTGTTACAGTTAGCATTTTAGCATGTTAACATTAGCATGCTAGCTTTTTTGCTAATTTAGCAGGTGTACACCTCAGTGATATTTTAGGACTTGATACATGCTAACATTAGCATGCCAGCATTTAAAAAAAATGTTTTTAGGTACACACCTTAGAGTGATATGTGTTTAAGTTAGCATTTTAGCATGTTAACATTAGCATGCTAAATGTTTGCTAATTTAGCAGGTATACACCTCAGTCATATTTTAGGACTTCATACATGCTAACATTAGCATGCCAGCATTTTTCAAACAATAGTTTAGGTACACACCTCAGAGTGATATGTGTTACAGTTAGCATTTTAGCATGTTAACATTAGCATGCTAGCTTTTTTGCTAATTTAGAAGATGTACACTTCAGTCATATTTGAGGACTTGATACATGCTAACATTAGCATGCCAGCATTTTTCAAACCTTCTGAGTTGCACACCTCAGAGTGATATATTTGCTACAGTTAGCATTTAGCCTTCTTTGTTGTGGTTTGGCTCAGTTAAAAAATCTTGTGGAAGTTTCACAGAGCGCTCACCGCGTCATGGCGTCAAGCGAAGGTGAGTCAGGGTGGAGGAATGTCAGCGGGGAACACGAAGAGGGGGAGCAGGTTCCCAGCCAAGGAGTTTCCCGGGAGATGGCTGGTGATTAAAGGGGGAAAAAACACATTACAGGAAGATAAGAGCGTCTGCAACATACAAACTTTTTACACTGAAAAGTAAAAAATGTTTTACTTTCAATGATCTACTAAAAATGTTCAAAGTGGAATATTTGATGTTGGATATTGGAGCTTTGATTAGGTCAATAATTCATAACACCACTGGTTTTAATTCATTATTATTTTTGAACAATAACATCAAATCAAAATTCTCAGGGATCCAAAAGGACACCCACTGATGAAAGTGTCTAATATACGTCATATATCAATATTTATTACTTGTACTTTCAACGCTTAAATGTCAACATCAACTTAAAATCTATCCATCCATTATAAGATTGTATGTTTTTATGTTTTATGCAGTTTTGGCAAAGAAAAGGTGGTGAGGACGTTAGAATGCTAACATTTTAGGTTACATAATTAGCTACAAAGCTAGCATACAACATTAGCAAGCTAACATTCTCACAAATATGCTAACATTAACTACCCCAGAGTCATATAACTAGGTATGTGACACTTGCTAATTGTTAGCATGTTAACACTAGCATGCTAACATTAAAGTGCTGGCTAATTGAGCTAATTTTGAGAACCTTAGCATGCTAAAGTTGTATGCTAGCTTTTTTTAGCTAAATCTGTACGCCTAAACCTAATCAATCATGGACTTTTCTACTCGGTCCGTTCGACCAAGTATGAAGAATGTTAGCGTGCTAATGTTGTATGCTAGCTAGGGCTGCAACTAACGATTAATTTGATAATCGATTAATCTGTCGATTATTACTTCGATTAATCGATTAATAATCGGATAAAGGAGACAAACTACATTTCTATCCTGTCCAGTATTTTATTGAAAAAAAACAGCATACTGGCACCATACTTATTTTGATTATTGTTTCTCAGCTGTTTGTACATGTTGCAGTTTATAAATAAAGGTTTATTTAAAAATAAAAAAAAATTTTTTTAAAAAAGCCTCTGCGCATGCGCATAGCATAGATCCAACGAATCGATGACTAAATTAATCAGCAACTATTTTTATAATCGATTTTAATCGATTAGTTGTTGCAGCCCTAATGCTAGCTTTTTAGATAATTTTATGCGTTTAAACCTAATCAATCATGGACTTTTCTACTCGGTACGTTCGACCAGGTATGAACAATGTTAGCGTGCTAATGTTGTATGCTAGCGTTTTGGCTAATTTTATGCGTTTGAACCTAATCAATCATGGACTTTTCTAATCGGTTAACTGCACTACACTTCCGAGAACGCTAGCATGCTAACATTTTTGCTATCTTCTCTTATGATAGCATGCTAACGTTTTATGCTAGCTTTTCGCTACTTTCTATGTTTACACCTTCAGATAGTGCATTTTGGGAAAAGCTTTATGTCCACTAAAAGGTTATATAAATCCCAGTTATTATTATTATTATTATTATTATTATTAGGGTCCGCACAGGACCATTGTCAAAGGAATCCCAAAGGGAGTCCTTTTGCAATGGGACGAAAGGACCCTATTGAATTTGTAAGGTTTTATTATTATTCTTTATTCTTCCGCCGCCACAAAAAACGCTAATTTGACCCACTTAACATGCTTCAAAACTCACCAAATTTGACACACACATCAGGACCTGCGAAAATTGCAAGTTAATAAAAAAACCAAACCCCAAAAATCAAAATTGCGCTCTAGCGCCCCCTAGGAAAAAACAAAAACAAACTGCCTGTAACTCCCACTAGGAAGGTCGTAGAGACATAAAACAAAAACTTCTATGTAGGTCAGACTTAGACCTACATTTCATAATTTTACATCCTCGGGCAAAAACCAACAGGAAGTTGGCAATTTCCCCTTCAAGACAAAATTGTACTAAAAAAACTAATTTTTGCCTCTTTGAGCTGTAATTTGACCCTCTTAAAATACTTCAAAACTCACCAAAATTCTCACACACATCGGGACTGGTGGAAATTGCAATCTAAAAAAAACCGAACCCCAAAACTCAAAATTGTGCTCTAGAGCAATTTTTGAATAAAACAGAGAAACGTGCCTTCAAAGAAAACAACCACTATGCCGCAGCACCTAGGAAAAAACACAGACACAACTTCCTCTAACTCCCAGTACGAATATCGTAGAGACACGAAACAAAAACCTCGATGTAGGTCTCACTCAGGACTACCACTGGACAAAAGTATTGGGACACCTAGGACTAGCACCTGCCAAAAGGCGGACCCGACCAACGCTGCTTGCAGCTTTAATTATTATTATTATTATACGTACGTTTGAAGCGATGTTAACTGGACTCTAGAAAGAGGTTCCGCAGCCTCCATAGCAGAACCTCCAGGTTCTGTAACAGCTTCTTCCCTCGGGCCGTAAGACTCTTGAATGCATCAAAATAATCCCCTCAATTCCCCCCAAACATGGATTAAGTGGCTGGAATATAAAGACAATATAACATACATCCATAAACGTGGATGCATATGCAAAAGTGCAATATATTTATCTGTACAGTAATCTATTAATATTTATATCTGCCCCTTATTGCTCTTTCATCCTGCACTACCATGAGCTAATGCAAGGACATTTCCTTCTTATCTGTACTGTAAAGTTCACATTTGAATGACAACAAAAAGGAAGTCTAAGTCTCTAAGCTGACGATATCCCAAAGAGTTCTCCGCACTGCAGCTCCAAGAATAAAGGCATTCTTGCATTATTAATACAGCCCTGCTTTGAAGCCAGGCCCGCCTCCCCAGGGGTGGGAATGTTCTGGAAGTGAAGACATTACACAGGTGAGCCGTGATTGAAAAATGTTCCCCCATTAGGAGTCTAATGGTTTCTTTCCTGTCCAGATTGAAGACTTGGCGCTCCAAAGCAGAGTGCACGCCGCATTCTGCCAATCAGGACCTGGGCCTCGCCGAAGAGTAATGGAAATGCACTTGTAAGTTGTCCTAAGTGGAGGTACTTATGGATGCAACACAAGTTCACATGTGTTGAAGAGGAAGTTGCTCCTTCTACCGAGCGGTTATTAATAACTAGCATGTTAGTCGTCAGCTTCTTCATTAGCGCACGTTTTAAGGAGCAAACATCCATGAGGAAACTATTTCTTTTGTTCATCATGCATGCATGCATCCATCTTCTTTCCCGCTTAGCCGAGGTGGGGTCGCGAAGCCCAGACTTCCCTCTCCTCCGTCCAGCTCCATTTATCATTTCATTGCAATTCATTTGGATTGGTAGCTACTTTAGCCATCCATTATTAGTCCGGCCGTGTCAATAGAATAGAATAGAATGGGCTTTATTGTCATTATATTTGCATAAAACATGGCGACTTGTCCAGGGTGTACCCCGCCTTTTGCCCGAATGCCGCTGAGATAGGCTCCAGCGACTCCCCGCCACCCCGAAAGGGACAAGCGGTAGAAATTGGATGGATGGATGGATAACGAGATTAAAGACTCCACCTTAACGTGCCAATGATTGTCACACACACACTAGGTGTGGTGAAATTTGTCCTCCACATTTGACCCATCACCCTTGTTCACCCCCTGGGAGGTGAGGGGAGCAGTGAGCAGCAGCGGTGACCGCGCCCGGGAATCATTTTTGTTGATTTAACCCCCAATTCCAACCCTTGATGCAGAGTGCCAAGCAGGGAGGTAATGGCTCCCATTTTTATAGTCTTTGGTATGACTCGGCCGGGCTTTGAACTCACAACCTACCCATCTCAGGGCGGACACTCTAACCACTAGGCCACTGAGTAACCTCTAAAGGCCTAGTGGCCACATGCGTGGACAGCACCTTTTAGCTCTTATTTCCAAAAATGGTGTACACTACTGAATTGGGGTCTTATGGCCACTTATGTGGACACTTATACTGCCATCTGGTGGTGTCAAAAGAGTATAACATACAATGGAATTTGGAAAAAAAAAGTGTAAAAATGAGAATTAGCATGTCGCTAAACATGAAGTACACGTTTGTGTACTCATGGACTAAGTACATCATATCAAAAGATGATTCTTAGTTTTTATTCTAATTATCAATCAATCAATCAATGTTTATTTATATAGGGTCCAATAAGCCCAAATAGTAAAGAGAAATTTAAAAAAAGCATGTAAACAAACAGCTTGGGCTTTAAGATTAAGATTAAGGTTAAGGTGCGGTAGTGGAAACTAATATGGGATAAAAATAAATTACACAAGAGGTAATAAAGATAAAAAATAAGAATTGGAATAAACAGACTACTATCCAATAAAAATTATAAACTGGTTTTCATTGAGGGCCATATCGCTTCCATCAAAGGGCCGCTTGGAACGGCAAATATTATGAATTATGCATTTGATTATTGAAAATATTTGTTTATACACACACAGGAAGAAAGTAAACATCTGTAGATTTTACAGTAAAAAATGGCAACTCATTCACGGGAATTAGACTGTGAAATATATACAGTGTTTTTACAAATGGAAAAAAACAACACTTTTAATTCTGCCATCTGAGCTGCCAGATTTTTAACCCTCATTTTTTTTAACCATTTGCATTAATACACTTTAAAAACAACAACAAAAACTGGCAGCTTAACTGACAGACTTTTATCGTAAAAAAAAAAACCCAGTGTTTTTCTTTTCAATTTCCAGTAAAATGCTGTAAAGACCACCGTCAATTTGACCGTATAATCTAATTTTCATTTTTACAGTGTACAATGCCATGCATAACTTGCTTTGTAGTCAGAAGTCAAGCAGATATTTAAGTATTTATTTTTATTTTGACAACAAAATGTGTTGCCATGTTGGATACTATCAAAGTTGAAAAATGTCATGCCCTACATAATGTTTTTTTTCTATGAAAATGTAAAAAAAATACAAGGTTGTTTATTGAGGCATATTAGTTTCAGGCGTGTGTGGGCCATTTAAAATGATGTGGCCCCCGGGCCTTGACTTTGACACCTGTGGTTTAGTCCAAAGTGCTCATTCTTTAACGGCACGTAGCACATTTTAAAATTATATTACAAAAAAAAAAAAAACATTACAAAAGTGCAATAAAAGAGCAAACATGTAAAGCTGCAATATTGACTCTAATGACACAAAGCTGCCATGTGGGCTGTTTTTTACTTTAAAACTTCAAAAAATAATAACTAATTAAAAAGCCATGTTGGTATGAATTTTGACCTATTTAAGGCTGCAATTACTTTACATCAAATATTTCATTTAGAAATATTTTTTTGGGGAAAATAATGCATATTTTGTATGATTTCCATAGAAAAAAAACCTAAGTTTTATTTAACAAAACTGCAGAAAACCTAAAAAAAATTCAAACATATAGATAGATCTGAAGTTGATCTTGAGATTTAAGCGTTAAAAGTACAAATAATATATATTGATTTATGACTTATTTTTGACAATTTTAAAATTTTTGCCCGGCCTTTTGGATCCCTAAGAATTTTAATCAGATTTTTATTTTAAATGTCATTGTTGAAAAATAACAATTAATAAAAAATAAATGGTGGTATGAATTTTGACCTATCCAGGACTCCAATTATTTCACATCGAATATTTCATTTTGAAATATTTTTTGGGGGGAAATAATGCATATTTTGTATGTTTTCCATAGAAAAAAAACTAAGTTTTATTTAACAAAACTGCATAAAACCTAAAAAAAATGTAAACATATAATCGAAAAAATAGATCTGAAGTTGATCTTGAGATTTAAGCGTTGAAAGTACAAATAGTATATATTGATTTATGACTTATTTTTGACAATTATAAAACATTTTTTGGATCCCTAGGAATTTTAATCAGATTTTATTTTAAATGTCATTGTTGAAAAATAATAATTAATAAAAAATAAATAGTGGTATGAATTTTGACCTATCCAGGACTCCAATTATTTCACATCGAATATTTCATTTTGAAATATTTTTTGGGGGAAAATAATGCATATTTTGTATGTTTTCCATAGAAAAAAAACCTAAGTTTTATTTTACAAAACTGCATAAAATCTAAAAAAAAATTAAAACGTATAGATACATCTGAAGTTGATCTTGAGATTTAAGCGTTAAAAGTACAAATAATATATATTGATTTATGACTTATTTTTGACAATTATAAAACATTTTTTGGATCCCTATGAATTTTATTAGATTTTTATTTTAAATGTCATTGTTGAAAAATAATAATTAATAAAAAATAAATGGTGGTATGAATTTTGACCTATCCAGGACTCCAATTATTTCACATCGAATATTTCATTTTGAAATATTTTTTTGGGGGAAATAATGCATATTTTGTATGTTTTCCATAGAAAAAAACCTAAGTTTTATTTAACAAAACTGCATAAAACCTAAAAAAAATTAAAACGTATAGATAGATCTGAAGTTGATCTTGAGATTTAAGCATTAAAAGTAAAAATAATATATTTTGATTTATGACTTACTTTTTAAATTTTTTAAATTTTTGGCAGTCCTTTTGGATCCCTAAGAATTTTAATCAGATTTTTATTTAAAAAGAATTTATTAAAATAAATGGTGTTATGAATTATTGAGCTAGTCAAAGCTCCAATTACTTCACATCAAATATTTCACTTTGTAATATTTTTTGGGGGACAATATTGCATATTTTGTATGTTTGCCATGTAAATAAAACAATGTTTTCTTTGACCAAAAGGGCATAAAACATAAGGAAACATTAAAAAAAATCATAAAAACATAAAATCGACAGCTATATCTGAAGTTGATCTAGAGATTTACGCGTTTAAAGTAAAAATAATATATATTGATTTATGACTTATTTTTGACCATTTTTTTTATTTTTGGCGGTCCTTTTGGATCCCTAAGAATTTTAATCAGATTTTTATTTTAAATGTCATTGTTGAAAAATAATTATTCATTAAAATGAAATGGTGTTATGAATTTTGACCTATTTAAGGCTCCAATTACTTCACATCAAATATTTTATTTTGAAATATTTTTGGGGGGGAAATAAAGCACATTTTGTATGATTTCCATAGAAAAAAACCTAAGTTTTATTTAACAAAACTGCATAAAACATAAAAAAAATTCAAACATATAGATAGATCTGAAGTTGATCTTGAGATTTAAGCGTTAAAAGTACAAATAATATATATTGATTTATGACTTACTTTTGACAATTTTAAAATTTTTGCCGGGCCTTTTGGATCACTAAGAATTTTAATCAGATTTTTATTTTAAATGTCATTGTTGAAAAATAATAATTAATAAAAAATAAATGGTGGTATGAATTTTGACCTATCCAGGACTCCAATTATTTCACATCGAATATTTCATTTTGAAATATTTTTTTGGGGAAAATAATGCATATTTTGTATGTTTTCCATAGAAAAAAAACCTATGTTTTATTTAACAAAACTGCATAAAACCTAAAAAAAATTAAACGTATAATCGACAAATAGATCTGAAGTTGATCTTGAGATTTAAGCGTTAGAAGTACAAATAGTATATATTGATTTATGACTTATTTTTGACAATTTTTAAGAAAAATTTGGATCCCTAAGAATTTTAATCAGATTTGTACTTTAAATATCATTGTTGAAAAATAATAATTAATTAAAAATAAATGTAATATTTTTTGGGGGACAATATTGCATATTTTGTATGTTTGCCATGTAAATAAAACAATGTTTTCTTTGACCAAAAGGGCATAAAACATAAGGAAACATTAAAAAAAAATCATAAAAATATAAAATCAACGGATAGATCTGAAGTTGATCTAGAGATTTACGCGTTTAAAGTAAAAATAATATATATTGATTTATGACTTATTTTTGACCATTTTTAAATTTTTGGCGGTCCTTTTGGATCCCTAAGAATTTTAATCTGATTTTTATTTTAAATGTCATTGTTGAAAAATACTAATTCATTAAAATGAAATGGTGTTATGAATTTTGACCTATTTAAGGCTCCAATTACTTCACATCAAATATTTCATTTTGAAATATTTTTGGGGGGAAAATAATGCATATTTTGTATGATTTCCATAGAAAAAAACCTAAGCTTTATTCAACAAAACTGCATAAAACATTAAAAAAATTAAAACATATAGATAGATCTGAAGTTGATCTTGAGATTTAAGCGTTAAAAGTACAAATAATATATATTGATTTATGACTTATTTTTGACAATTTTAAAATTTTTGCCGGGCCTTTTGGATCACTAAGAATTTTTATCAGATTTTTATTTTAAATGTCATTGTTGAAAAATAATAATTAATAAAAAATAAATGGTGGTATGAATTTTGACCTATCCAGGACTCCAATTATTTCACATCGAATATTTCATTTTGATATATTTTTTGGGGGGAAATAATGCATATTTTGTATGTTTTCCATAGAAAAAAAACCTAAGTTTTATTTTACAAAACTGCATAAAACCCAAAAAAAATTTAAACGTATAGATAGATCTGAAGTTGATCTTGAGATTTAAGCGTTAAAAGTACAAATAGTATATATTGATTTATGACTTATTTTTGACAATTATAAAACATGTTTTGGATCCCTATGAACTTTAATCAGATTTGTATTTTAAATGTCATTGTTGAAAAATAAAAATTAATTAAAATTAAATGGTGGTATGAATTTTTACCTATTTAAGGCTCCAATTACTTCACATCAAATATTTCATTTTGAAATATTTTTTGGGGGAAAATAATGCATATTTTGTATGTTTTCCATAGAAAAAAAACCTAAGTTTTATTTAACAAAACTGCAGAAAACCTAAAAAAAATTCAAACATATAGATAGATCTGAAGTTGATCTTGAGATTTAAGCGTTAAAAGTACAAATAATATATATTGATTTATGACTTATTTTTGACAATTTTAAAATTTTTGCCGGGCCTCTTGGATCCCTAAGAATTTTAATCAGATTTTTATTTTAAATGTCATTGTTGAAAAATAATAATTAATAAAAAATAAATGGTGCTATGAATTTTGAACTATCCAGGACTCCAATTATTTCACATCGAATATTTCATTTTGAAATATTTTTTGGGGGGAAATAATGCATATTTTGTATGTTTTCCATAGAAAAAAAACCTAAGTTTTATTTAACAAAACTGCATAAAACCTAAAAAAAATGTAAACATATAATCGAAAAAATAGATCTGAAGTTGATCTTGAGATTTAAGCGTTAAAAGTACAAATAGTAAATATTGATTTATGACTTATTTTTGACAATTATAAAACATGTTTTGGATCCCCAAGAATTTTAATCAGATTTTTATTTTAAATGTCATTGTTGAAAAATAATAATTAATTAAAATTAAATGGTGGTATGAATTTTGACCTAATTAAAGCTCCAATTACTTCACATCAAATATTTCATTTTGAAATATTTTTTGGGGGGAAATAATGCATATTTTGTATGTTTTCCATACAAAAAAACCTAAGTTTTATTTAACAAAACTGCATAAAACCTAAAAAAAATTAAAACGTATAGATACATCTGAAGTTGATCTTGAGATTTAAGCGTTAAAAGTACAAATAATATATTTTGATTTATGACTTATTTTTGACATTTTTTAAATTTTTGGCGGTCCTTTTGGATCCCTAAGAATTGTTTGCATTTTCCCCATTCGAAATGAATTGGCCATTTTATAAACTTCCACAATTCCCACATTCTTCAACTCATTCAAACCATTCTGGAAATTCAAACTACCCTTTTTCCAAGTTCAAAAAAATTCCAGATTTTCCCGAAATTCCCTAATACCATTTACTACTTCAACATTTCTTGCCCAATTTAAACAATTCCAACACCAACCAATTCAGCTCATTCAAGACATTCATGCTCCTAATCATTTCCTGAAAAATCCTGCTTTTCCCCAAATTCCCCAATTTCCAGGAAGTTCCTATTGAAATGAATGGGACATTTTACCAAGTTGCACAATTCCCACATTTTTCAACCTATTCAAACTAGGGATGTCCGATAATGGCTTTTTGCCGATATCCGATATGCCGATATTGTCCAACTCTTTAATTACCGATATCAACCGATACCGATATCAACCGATATATGCAGTCGTGGAATTAACACATTATTATGCCTAATTTGGACAACCATGTATGGTGAAGATAAGGTACTTTTTAAAAAAAATAAAAAAATAAGATAACTAAATTAAAAACATTTTCTTGAATAAAAAAGAAAGTAAAACAATATAAAAACAGTTACATAGAAACTAGTAATTAATGAAAATGAGTCAAATTAACTGTTAAAGGTTAGTACTATTAGTGGAGCAGCAGCACGCACAATCATGTGTGCTTACGGACTGTATCCCTTGCAGACTGTATTGATATATATTGATATATAATGTAGGAACCAGAATATTGATAACAGAAAGAAATGGGGGGGAGGGAGGTTTTTTGGGTTGGTGCACTAATTGTAAGTGTATCTTGTGTTTTTTATGTTGATTTAATAAAAAAATAAAAAAAATAAAAAAACACGATACAGATAATAAAAAAACGATACCGATAATTTCCGATATTACATTTTAACGCATTTATCGGCAGGCCGATATTATCGGACATCCCTAATTCAAACCATTCCAACATCAACACATTCCACTCAATTAACTAACACTTGCCCAAGTTCCAAACCAAATTCCAGTTTTCCTGGAAATTCAAATAAACAAAAACATTTCTACAGTCTGTCAGCATTTCAGTTCAACTTCAGCATTGGAGCATTCACACCTCATCTAGTTTAAGTATACTTTTAATTTGCTTATTTGACTTTTAATATTTGAAGCCGCCTGTTCTGGTGCTATTTGGTGTTAGACGCCATATTTATTGGGTATGTTTTGTTTTTGTTTGATAAAAAGTTAATGGGAAAACAAAATGTAAAAGCTGTGTGGCTATTATTGGCTCGTCAGGCAATACATTAGCGAATTCAACCTATTTTTTCCAACGCAAATGTTTGTGACAAAAAACACTTAAAAGAAGAAGAATGTACATACCGCCAGATTTGTGTCAGTAAACTTGTTAAAAGTGTGATTAAGCATGTTAGCTAACAAGGGTCACGTGACACGTTTCTTCTTCGCCCTCTTGTTAAAACTTGTTAGGCTCATTACCGCCACTTTCTGGCAGGGAGTTAGCGTTACAGCGGGTTTTGCTTCGTGTTTAATATTTTCTTTTTCTTAAATAATCACTAGAAAATACAATCGGGCATACACATACTTGGTGTAAGAGAAAAAATGTGTTGTCGAAGAAGAGGAGCGAAAACAACAAAAAACAAGAATAGTAACCGGAAACATATTGCATCGTCATTTCCGGTATGATGGAGGAAGTGGTAAATTGCTTTTATCCAAAAATGATCGAGGATGCTCCTACAGACTGTGTTTTTTTGATGAACAATATGGTTCTGTCTTGTATGGCCTTGTTACCGAAATCAAATGTTTTTGCAAGTAAAACTGTTTCGTCAGCGCGCTGTAGTAGCGGTCCTTCTTAATTACGTGCCTACGTGGCGGCCATCTTGGAAGGGGCTACTTTCCCGTTTGAGGCAATGCAATACAATGCGATGTATGTCGAAAAAGAATCATAACTTGGTTATTTCTCCATAGATTTTAATGCCGTTTGATTTATTGCCAACAAAAAACATGTGCTATTAATACACATTTTTTTGTAAAAAAAAAATATATATATATTATTCCCAGCATCTCAATGGATAGTCTTATTTGTGCTCTCTGAACACCTGTGGGTTCACCTCTCAGGACAGGTGAATAGGAACATTTACCATTACTATTAATTTGATTAAAATTATATTCATATTATCATAAATACATGTATATGATGGATTGTATTACCAGTACAAACATATTAATAATAATTTTACTGCATTTTATCCACCATAAAAATGCTGTAATGTAGAAAGTGCCTGGTAAGATAATTAGCTTTTAGATTTTAGAGCTTGCTTCGATTTGATATTTAAAATAAATGAAAGTAAATCAGAATCAGAATCAGAAATTCTTTATTTACCCCCGAGGGGAAATTAAAATTTTCAGCACAATCCCATTCAAGATCAGACAAACATTACAGGGAGACAGAACAGGATCGCTGACGGGTCTGCCAACTTCCGGTGCCCCTTACAAAAAAGGTGAGATACAGGTAAACGGCCCTTTGATGGAAGCGATATGGCCTTCAATGAAAAGCAGTTTGACACCACTTTATGTTTGAAATTTTTTAGGTTTTATGCAGTTTTGTTAAATAAAACTTATTTTTTTTTTCTATGAAAAACATACAAAATATGCATTATTTCCCACCCCCCCAAAAAAAATATATATATATATTTTTTTTATGCCTCTGTGAGGGTATGGCACACTCACTAGCTGTATTGATACTGCGTGGTATATGTGTTGGTGTCTTATAATGGTCATATACTGGATTGGGGGGGAAAAACATAAATTTGAGCTGCAATTAATGGTTAGCAAATATAATTTTTACTTTTTTTTAAGCATACAGCCGTGCAGTAGGTAAATCTGACCCGCGCGACTCGCCCAATGAGCCAAGCCTATATATACTAAAAAGAAAAATAGAGTGAATGTGCTGCAAAGCATGCTGGGAGCCATCATGACTCCCGTCTCTCAAGTGATTCCAGTTTTCCAGAATGCTTTATGAGGCACTTTGTTTTAAAAATACATATTTACCTGCCGGTTTTTGACGTCAATTGTTTTGTTCATAAGGTCATTGTAGTTAAGGTTCTTTAGAATGGGATTCAAGATGGCCACATTCCGTTTGCGAATGAACCACCTAGGATTCATTTAGACTAGATTTTAGTATTAAATAGGAAAATAAAGAAATACAATATTTCAGTTGACTAAAGATTGAAAGCACTAAATTGGTCCTAGTGTGTGAAATGTGAGCGTTGTTTTTGTCTGTGTTGGTCCTGCGTTGAGGAGACGACTTGTCCAGGGTGTACGCTGCCTTCCGCCCTAGTGCAGCTGGGATAGGCTCCAGCAACCCCGAAAGAGACAGGTAGGTTGAAATTTGATAAATGGATGAATAAAACTAACATTGTCATAACTTTTTTATTACATGTTAATAAAGCATAAAGGGATTGTGCGACACACACACCAATATCACACGTTATATACACACACATATATATATATATATATATATATATATATATATATATATATATATATATATATATATATATATATATATATACATAATCTTTTTTTATTCAAGACTAACTGCGGCCGGATTTTGGACGCTATCTGGCCTGCGGGCCGTAGTTTGGAGTTTTATGTTGACAGCTTATTTAAAGTCCCACAGCTTTTCTTCCCCCCCACTGCTCCTGCACACTTGTGGTTGTTAGCCTGGTACTTATAAGAGAACCTTGCATTGCACACACCACAACTGAACGCTTTCTCACCGGTGTGTCTTCTCATGTGTTGGAGCAAATAATGGTTTCTTCTGAAGCCCACACCGCAGACTGAACAGAAAAAAGGTTTCTCTTCCGTGTGTATTTGTGCGTGTCTTACCAAGTGCGAATTCCGTGCAAAACCTCTACCGCAGATTGAACAGGAGAAGGGTTTCTCCCCAGTGTGTTTTCTTCGGTGTGTTTTCAAGCTCTGCTTTGCAGTGAATTCCTGACCGCAGAATGAACATGTATAAGGTTTCTTCCCGGAGTGCGTTTTCATGTGTCTTTTTAGTTTGCTTTTGTGTGCAAAACTTTTACCGCAGGCTGAACAGGAAAACGATATTCCCCCAGTGTGTTTTTCCACGTGGATTTTAAACTCATCTCTCCGTCTAAAACATTTTTTGCACACCGAACAGCGAAATGGTTTCTCTCCAGTGTGTGTTTTTGTGTGTCTTCGCTGATGACACCGCTGGCTAAAGCTTTTGTCGCACTGAGAGCATTTAAAGCGTGTCTTGTCAGCTTTTAAGTCGTCATCGTCAGCGCCAGTAGAGTGCGACAACATATCTGCAGCTGAGAAGTTCTCTGCCCGAGCTCTTCCACAGTGGTCTCCCTCAGATTCTGTTGTCTTTTGCTGAGCTGAGAAGCTGCTTGGAGGCTCCACCTCTCTCTTTTCCTCACGTTCACCTTTAACCTCATCACCTTCACTCTTCACAGGGACACCAATCACCGGGACTTGACTGATGCAGTGTAGCTCCTCTTCCACTTTAATGTGGAGGGGGGCCTCTGTCTCCTCCTCTTCCACTTTAATAAGGGGGGGATGAGGCTCCTCATGCTCCACTCTTGAGCTCCACTTTTGCAGCTCAGGGGGGGTAAGCTTTTCTTTACAGACTTCTGCAGGACACAAAAAGACAAACACATTGTTTGGAATATCATCTTGTCGTTAAGATATGTGGATACGACAAAAACATCAGGTAAGCTTTTTGGTAGCACCTCAAGTTACCGTATTTTTCCGCCTATAAGGCGCACTTAAAATCCTTTAATTTCCTCAAAACTCGACAGTGCGCCTTAAACTAATGAGTGGAATAATTTTGGTTGTGCTTACCGACCTCAAAGCTATTTTATGGTGAAATGATAAGTGTGACCAGTAGATGGCAGTCACACATAAGCGATACATGTAGACTGAATTGTTACTCAAGTAAACAACACCAACATTTTATATGTCCATCCATCCATTTTCTACCGCTTGTCCCTTTCGAGGTCGCGGGGGGTGCTCTCAGCTGCATTCGGGCGGAAGGCAGGGTACACCCTGGACAAGTCGCTACCTCATCACAGGGCCAACACAGATAGACAGACGACACTCACATTCACACGCTAGGGCCAATTTAGTATTACCAATCAACCTATCTCCAGGTGCATGTCTTTGGAGGTGGGAGGGGCCTATCCCCAGGTGCATGTCCTTGGAGGTGGGAGGAAGCCACACAGCGCTCAAAAATCTATCAAAATGTTTTAGTACAACTTTGGTAAGCTATGAAGCCGCAACAGTTTGTACTGTGCTTCAACATAGGAGTATTATTATGGTGTGTGTATAAGGTAAGACATATTATCTGGCGTTTTGTTTCACAATATTATGCAAAAGAAACTTTTCTTACCTTTCGGTACCTGCTGATGTGTATTTGGGATCTGCATAAGTCCTGAAAATTTGCACACGCCCGCCTTTGTAGTCCGTGCTGACGCCGTAGTCGATAATCATCTTCTTTTTCTTAGAGATGTCCGATATATGCGTTAAAATGTAATATCGGAAATTATCGGTATCGTTTTTTTTTATTATCGGTATCGTTTTTTTTTTTTTTTAATTAAATCAACATAAAAAACACAAGATACACTTACAATTAGTGCACCAACCCAAAAAACCTCCCTCCCCCATTTACACTCATTCACACAAAAGGGTTGTTTCTTTCTGTTATCAATATTCTGCTTCCTACATTATATATCAATATATATCAATACAGTCTGCAAGGGATACAGTCCGTAAGCACACATGATTGTGCGTGCTGCTGCTCCACTAATAGTACTAACCTTTAACACTTCATTTTACAAATTTTCATTCATTACTAGTTTCTATGTAACTGTTTTATATTGTTGTACTTTCTTTTTTATTCAAGAAAATGTTTTTAATTTATTTATCTTATTTTACTCATTTTTTTAAAAAGTACCTTATCTTCACCATACCTGGTTGTCCAAATTAGGCATAATAATGTGTTAATTCCACGACTGCATATATCGGTTGATATCGGTATCGGTAATTAAAGAGTTGGACAATATCGGAATATCGGATATCGGCAAAAAGCCATTATCGGACATCCCTACTTTTTCTCTATCTTCTTGTTACGTGACATTCATCCTCCGATGTTGCCATTTCTAATATAAAGTAGTGTAAAGTTCTTACTTATATCTGTCAGTAAACTCGCCATGAAAGCACTAAAACATACCGGTGTAGTGAGTTTACATTATTCACCCAAGGAACTTTATAGTTAGAGAGTTCCGGTCGGACGGTTTTTCACGGGACAGATTTCCGGCGTGGTTGTTGCACTGGCAACTACTGAAGCGATTGGAACAATACTTAAGGGAACTGTTAAACCGCCCCGCCCCAGTTGCACCCCCGGACATCACACCCGCACGGAGACAACTGCCCATCAGCTGCAACAAACCAAGAGCAGAGATCAAAAAAAGTCATCATAAAACTGAAAAATTGAAAGGCTGCAGGGCCGGACGAGATACCAGCTGAAGCTATCAAAACCTGACATAGAAACAGCTGCCAACTTGCTTTACAGCCTCTTTACACGATCTGGGAGGAAGAGTAAGTATCAGCACAGTGGAGAAACAGAATCCTTCTCAAGTTGCTGAAGAAGGGAGACCTCAGGGACTGCAGCAACTATAGAGGCGTCATGCTCCTTTTGGCGTAAGGCAAACTTCTCAACAGGATTCTACAGGAAAGGATGAAGGAGGCCATCAACGCCAAGCTCAGAGACCAACAGGAAGACTTTGAGCGAAACAAGTGATGTGCTGATCCTATCGCCAGCCTGCGCATCATTGAGCAGCCGTCGCTGGACTGGAACTCGGCCCTTTATATAGATTATGAGAAGGCATTCCATAGTGTGGACCGAGATGGTGTGGAAAGTGCTGAGGCGCTACCGAGTTCCAGAGACGATCATCCTCCTTATCAAATGTACCTACCAAGAAATCAGCTGCAGGATTGCCCAGCTGTCCAAAAGCTTTGAGGTGAAGACCGTAGTCAGGCAAGGGTGCCTACTGTCACCGTTCCTCTTCCTCCTGGTTATTGACTCAATCATGAAAACCACTACAACAACAGGCAGAAAAAACGGTTTTCAGGACTCTCTGGACAAAGTAAGACGACCTCGACTTTGTTGACGACTTGGCACTCCTGCCACACAACAACACCCAGATGCACCTGGAGACCTCGACTTTTTGACGACTTAGCACTCCTGCCACACAACCATACCCAGATGCACCCGGAGACCACATCAGCCAAGACAGGGCTCAAAATCAACAGGAAAAAGAGAAAGCTGATGAAAATCAACACTGCTGCCAACATACCAGTGGCAGTCAGTGGAGAGTCCGTCAGGGAGTCTTTCACCTACCTGGGAAGCGTAATTGACCAACAGGAAGTAACGGACCAAGACGTCAAGACCCGAGCAGTCAAGAACTTCTGGGAATCAGCAGGAGAACCAAACTCTGCCTCTTCAACTCCAATGCGAAGTCAATTCTGCTCTTTGGATGCGAAACATGACGGACTACACAATCCATGCAACAGAATTAGGCGTTCTTCAAAACCTGTCTGAGGCGCATCTACAAAATGCAGTGGCCGGACAAGATCCGGAACAAAGTTTTGTGGACAGGAACCAGTGGCTCAGCAGATACTGCAGAGGAGGTGGGGCTGGATCAGACATGCCCTCGGAAAGCCAGCATCAAACGCCAAGCCCTGGCCCGGAACCCGCAAGGAAAAAGGAAGACACTGAGGCAGAGTTAAAGGCCTACTGAAAGCCACTACTAGCGACCACGCAGTCTGATAGTTTATACGATCATCCTCCTTATCAAATATACCTACCAAGAAATTAGCTGCAGGATTGCCCAGCTGTCCAAAAGCTTTGAGGTGAAGACCGTAGTCAGGCAGGGGTGCCTACTGTCACCGTTCCTCTTCCTCCTGGTTATTGACTCAATCATGAAAACCACTACAACAACAGGCAGAAAAAAACGGTTTTCAGGACTCTCTGGACAAAGTAAGACGACCTCGACTTTGTTGACGACTTGGCACTCCTGCCACACAACCATACCCAGATGCACCCGGAGACCACATCAGCCAAGACAGGGCTCAAAATCAACAGGAAAAAGAGAAAGCTGATGAAAATCAACACTGCTGCCAACATACCAGTGGCAGTCAGTGGAGAGTCCGTCAGGGAGTCTTTCACCTACCTGGGAAGCGTAATTGACCAACGGGAAGTAACGGACCAAGACGTCAAGACCAGAGCAGTCAAGAACTTCTAGGAATCAGCAGGAGAACCAAACTCTGCCTCTTCAACTCCAATGCGAAGTCAATTCTGCTCTTTGGATGCGAAACATGACGGACTACACAATCCATGCAACAGAATTAGGCGTTCTTCAAAACCTGTCTGAGGCGCATCTACAAAATGCAGTGGCCGGACAAGATCCGGAACAAAGTTTTGTGGACAGGAACCAGTGGCTCAGCAGATACTGCAGAGGAGGTGGGGCTGGATCAGACATGCCCTCGGAAAGCCAGCATCAAACGCCAAGCCCTGGCCCGGAACCCGCAAGGAAAAAGGAAGACACTGAGGCAGAGTTAAAGGCCTACTGAAAGCCACTACTAGCGACCACGCAGTCTGATAGTTTATATATCAATGATGAATGATGAAATTTCCCGCTAAACTTCCGGTTGAAAAACTCCTTTGGATATGACGTATGCGCGTGACGTCACGACGGCAACGGAAGTATTCGTACCCAATGTGTCACCGTACAAACTGCTCTGTTTTCATTGTACAATGCCACAGTATTCTGGACATCTGTGTTGGTGAATCTGTTGCAATTTGTTTAATGGACAATGGAGACTGCAAAGAAGAAAGTTGTAGGTGGGATCGGTGTATTAGCGGCGGACTACAGCAACACAACCAGGAGGTTGTGTTGTGTTTGAGTTGGATAGCAGACGCGCTACGGTGAGTACAGCTTTGGCTTCCAAACATTTGATCGCTTGCTCGTACGTGCGTGTCGCTATGTGCATGTCACGTACGTAACTTTGGGGAAATATATGTTTCTTGCCGACTCTGATGGCGGCCGGGGTGTCGTTGAAAGCTCCGTAGTTAGCTTCAATTGTTAAGCTTCGCCAAACTGGAAATTATTAACCGTGTATTTACATGTTCATGGTTTAATAGTATTGTTGATCTTCTGTCTATCCTTCCAGTCAGGGTTTTTTTTAAATTTTGTTTCTATCTGCATTTGAGACTGATGCTATCACGTTAGCTACGTAGCTAAGTTAGTTAGCTTCAATTGTTAAGCTTCGCCAAGCTGGAAATTATTAACCGTGTATTTACATGTTCATGGTTTAATAGTATTGTTGATCTTCTGTCTATCCTTCCAGTCAGGGTTTTTTTTAAATTTTGTTTCTATCTGCATTTGAGACCGATGCTATCACGTTAGCTCCGTAGCTAAAGTGCATCACCGATGTATTGTCGTGGAGATAAAAGTTACTGTGAATGTCCATTTCGCGTTCTCGACTCTCATTTTCAAGAGGATATAGTATCCCAGGTGGTTTAAAATACAAATCTGTGATCCACAATAGAAAAAGGAGAGTGTGGAATCCAATGAGCCAGCTTGTACCTAAGTTACGGTCAGAGCGAAAAAAGATACGTCCTGCACTGCACTCTAGTCCTTCACTCTCACGTTCCTCATCCACAAATCTTTCATCCTCGCTCAAATTAATGCGGTAATCGTCGCTTACGCGGTCCGAATCTCTCTCGCTCCATTGTAAACAACGAGGAATTGTGAGGAATTTTTCCTTCTGTGACGTCACGCTACTTCCGGTATAGGCAAGGCTTTTTTTTATCAGCGACCAAAAGTTGCGAACTTTATCGTCGTTGTTCTCTACTAAATCCTTTCAGCAAAAATATGGCAATATCGCGAAATGATCAAGAATGACACATAGAATGGATCTGCTATGCCCGTTTAAATAAACACATTTCCTTTCAGTAGGCCTTCAAAGAAACGTGATCAACTGGACCAAAATGGCTAGAATAGCCCAAACCAGAGCACGATGGCGAGTGGTCGTTGATGGCCTATGCTCCACTTGGGGCCAAGGGCATAGGTGGCAATATAGATATAGGCTCGCTAACTACACTCGCCAAAAACAGCTCAAGTTTTCAAATTCAATTAAATAAATATTTGAGTGATCTGTCAGTTCTTTAATGCTTTTAAATGGTAGGACAATAACAGGATTGTGTTGCCCAGGCAAATATGATGTCACATTTTCAGAAAGTCAACAAGTGTCTTGTCAGTAAAGTCCTGCAGTTTCATTTACTGTTGCTCTTCTGACCGGCACACTTGTGTTTGTCTACCTGGCACTTGTAAGAGAATCTTGCATCACACGCACCACAACTGAACGCTTTCTCACCAGTGTGTACCGGTAATTGCATGTGCACTACAAGTTAGGATCGGGTACAAAAGCTTTTGTTGCAGATTGTACAAGTGAAAGGTTTGTCGCCGGTATGTGTGAGTGTGTGTCTTTTCAAATGGTGAGTCCGTCTAAAACTTACGCCACAGATTGTACAGCTAAATGGTTTCTCCCCGGTGTGTATTTTCATGTGTTCACTCAGCTGTGCATTTCGTACAAAGCCTGTGCCGCAGGTCGAACAGGAATAAGGTCTCTCCCCAGTGTGTATTCTAGTGTGTGTTTTCCAATTTGCCGGCTGGTGGAATCCTTTACCGCAGAATGAACATGTGAAAGGCTTTTCCCCAGTGGGTGTTCTCATGTGACTTTTCAAGGATGGCTTCCGTTTAAACCTTTTGCCACAGACGGAACAGGAAAAAGGTGTCTCTCCGGTGTGACTTCTTGCGTGTGGTATCAGATTCGCCTTTTCAAAGAATTCTTTACCACAGAATGAACAGATAAACTTTTCCCTCCCAGTGTGCACTTTCATGTGTCTTCTCAACGATCGCTTTCCACTGAAACGTGTACTGCATACGGAACAGGCAAATGGTTTCTCTCCAGTGTGTGTTCTCTGGTGGCCTGTCAGATCATAGCGGCGACTAAACGTTTTGTCACACTGAGAGCATTTAAAGCGCGTCTTGTCTTCATCGTCAGTGTCGTCACTACCTGCAGCTGAGATGTCATCTGCTTGAGCTGCTCCACAGTGGTCTCCCTCAGCTTCTGTCCCCACTTGTTGAGATGCGCCCCGGTGGTCTCCCTCAGCTTCTGTCCTCACTTGTTGAGCTGCTCCACAGTGGTCTCCCTCAGCTTCTGTCCTCACTTGTTGAGCTGCTCCACAGTGGTCTCCCTCAGCTTCTGTCCTCACTTGTTGATCTGCTCCACAGTGGTCTCCCTCAGCTTCTGTCCTCACTTGTTGAGCTGCTCCACAGTGGTCTCCCTCAGCTTCTGTCCTCACTTGTTGAGCTGCTCCACAGTGGTCTCCCTCAGCTTCTGTCCTCACTTGTTGAGCTGCTCCACAGTGGTCTCCCTCAGCTTCTGTCCTCACTTGTTGAGCTGCTCCACAGTGGTCTCCCTCAGCTTCTGTCCTCACTTGTTGAGCTGCTCCACAGTGGTCTCCCTCAGCTTCTGTCCTCACTTGTTGAGCTGCTCCACAGTGGTCTCCCTCAGCTTCTGTCCTCACTTGTTGAGCTGCTCCACGGTGGTCTCCCTCAGCTTCTGTCCTCACTTGTTGAGCCGAGTTGCTGCTTGGAGGCTCCGCCTCCCTCTTCTCCTCACTTCCACCTTTGTCTCGGTCATCTTCACTCTTCACAGGGACACCAATCACTGGGAACTTCTCCACACCTCCAAGCACCTTTTGACTGATGCTGTGCGGCTCCTCTTCCACTTTAATGCGAGGGGCCTCTGCATCCTCCTCTTCCACTTTAATGTGAGGAGTCTCTGGCTGATCCTCTTCCACTTTAATGCGAGGGGCCTCTGCATCCTCCTCTTCCACTTTAATGCGAGGGGCCTCTGCATCCTCCTCTTCCACTTTAATGTGAGGAGTCTCTGGCTGATCCTCTTCCACTTTAATGCGAGGGGCCTCTGCATCCTCCTCTTCCACTTTAATGTGAGGAGCCTCTAGCTGATCCTCTTCCACTTTAATGCGAGGAGCCTCTGGCTGATCCTCTTCCACTTTAATGTGAGGAGCCTTTGGCTGATCCTCTTCCACTTTAATGTGAGGAGCCTCTGGCTGATCCTCTTCCACTTTAACGTGAGGAGCCTTTGGCTGATCCTCTTCCACTTTAATGTGAGGGGCCTCTGGCTGATCCTCTTCCACTTTAAGGTATGGTGTCTCTGCATCCTGCTCTTCCACTTTAATGTGTAGGGCCTCTGGCTCCTCGTCTTCCACTTTAATGTGGGAGGGCTTTGGTTCCTCCTGATCCATTCTAAAACTCCACTTCTGCAGCTAAGCTCTTCTTCACAGACGTCTGCAGAACATTAGACAGTAGGGACGTAACGGTATGGTAAATACTACAGTTTCAAAATGCTCACGATAATGCAGTGACACGTGACAGGAAACGAGAACCGGGAGCACGCCCGCCTGAAAGCTCAAGCTAGTGGATCCTCGTGCAAAGCTAAAATTGGACGTTCAAACGCTCTTTGGCTTCGCAGTCAAGCGAAATAACAAGACGGAAACGGTTTTTTACATTACCGCAATAATATTGTACCGTGGCCTTTATATTGTATCGTGATATCTAGATATTGTTACATCCCTACAAGACAAACCTATGCTTTGTAAAAGTGAAAACAATGAATACTGTCTAGTCGTTGGACAGATAATGCATACACACTAAAAAATGTTGAGTTAAAAAATAACCCAATTTTAACCCAACTGCTGGTTAAGAGAAGGACGACCCCCTTATTTGAGTTATTTTAACTCAACATTTTGGGTTAAGTTTTTCAACCCAACTTTTGGGTTAAATTATTTAACCAAAATATTGAGTTATGATAACTCAATGTTGGGTTATTTTCAACCAAATTATTGGGTTGAATTATTCAACCCAAAAGTTGAGTTATACCAACTCAATGTCGGTTTATTCACAACCCAACTATTGGGTTTAATTTGTTTAACACTTAAGTTGAGTTATGCTCACTACAATGTTGGGTTGTTAAAATTGGGTTTTTGAATCATTAAAAGGGGCTGTTTGTAGGGATGGGTCCCTTTCACATTTGAGCCAATACGGAATCTATACCGGTACTCAACGGTACCAATTATCGGTACTTTTGTACAACTTAATAAATATTATTGGAAAATAATAATATCTAAATTTTTATTGGAAGATTTAAAAATTAGCTGTTTATGATAACGTCTGTGCAGTTGTTAGATCTTGTTTTCATATAAAATTTCTGAGCCAATTACTTTGTTGGCATTGAAAATTGCAACGTTACCTAGAGTCAGTTAGTTTGGCTGAGTCTGCTCTCAGTGCTGCTGGAGTGATGTCCAAGTGTTAGGGATGCAACGATTGGAAATTTTGTGTCACGGTTATTTTGACCAACATCATTACTGTTATTATAATCACAATATTGTTGAACGTGTTCGAGAAGTATTTTAACCACACTGAAATCCTTAGATTGTTTTTTAAATATCTAAAATAATTACTCACTTTTAGAAAAGCGACTATTTTGCGTGATTTGTGTTTCTTATGCTTTACTGATGGAGTTTTAGTCTAGAAAAACTAATAGCTAAACTTTTGTTTTAATTATTGGTTGGTACTTTAGCACTTTAAGATGTATTCAAAATTAAAGGCCTACTGAAAGCCACTACTAGCGACCACGCAGTCTGATAGTTTATATATCAATGATGAAATCTTAACATTGCAACACATGCCAATACGGCCGGGTTAACTTATAAAGTGACATTTTAAATTTCCCGCTAAACTTCCGGTTGAAAACGTCTGTGTGATGACGTATGCGAGTGACGTCATTATATAAACGGAAGTATTGGTACACCTTTGAATCCAATACAAAAAAAGCTCTGTTTTCATCTCAAAATTCCACAGTATTCTGGACATCTGTGTTGGTGAATCTTTTGCAATTTGTTTACCGAACAATGAAGACTCCAAAGAAGAAAGCTGTAGGTGGGATCTGTGTATTAGCGGCTGGCTGCAGCAACACAACTAGGAGGACTTTGACTTGGATAGCAGACGCACTATCCGACGCTAGCCGCCGACCGCATCGATGATCGGGTGAAGTCCTTCGTCGCTCGCTGGAACGCAGGTGAGCACGGGTGTTGATGAGCAGATGAGGGCTGGCTGGCGTAGGTGGATAGCTAATGTTTTTAGCACAGCTCTGTGAGGTCCCGTAGCTAAGTTAGCTTCAATGGCGTCATTAGCAACAGCATTGTTAAGCTTTGCCAGGCTGGAAAGCATTAACCGTGTAGTTACAGGTCCATGGTTTAATGCTAGATGCTATCACGTTAGCTCCGTAGCTAAAGTGCTTCGCCGATGTATTGTAGTGGAGATAAAAGTCACTGTGAATGTCCATTTCGCGTTCTCGACTCTCATTTTCAAGAGGATATAGTATCCCAGGTGGTTTAAAGTACAAATCCGTGATCCACAATAGAAAAAGGAGAAAGTGTGGAATCCAATGAGCCAGCTTGTACCTAAGTTACGGTCAGAGCGAAAAAAGATACGTCCTGCACTGCACTCTAGTCCTTCACTCTCACGTTCCTCATCCACAAATCTTTCATCCTCGCTCAAATTAATGGGGTAATCGTCGCTTTCTCGGTCCGAATCGCTCTCGCTGCTGGTGTAAACAATGGGGAAATGTGAGGAGCCTTTCAACTTGTGACGTCACGCTACTTCCGCTACAGGCAAGGCTTTTTTTATCAGCGACCAAAACTTGCAAACTTTATCGTCGATGTTCTCTACTAAATACTTTCAGCAAAAATATGGCAATATTGCAAAATCATCAAGTATGACACATAGAATAGATCTCCTATCCCCGTTTAAATAAAAAAATGTCATTTCAGTAGGCCTTTAAAGAATGAATTAACGTTTATGACAACCTTTTTCCAAACACAATATAGAATGTGAGATACAACAGGATAATGCATACATTTATCATTTGTTTTCAAAACGCTTACAAAAAAGTGGGAACCCAAACATTTACTGTGGGACCCCGTGTTTATGACTTGATGGGGTCCCTGGGACCCCATTTTGAAAATTCCTAGCGCCGACACTAACAAAGCGTCGTTTTCTTTAAAACTGTCATTGCGCCAAAAACAACAATGAATCAAAATTCATGTTATGAATTATTTACTGATGACTTCACGTCAAATATTCCACTTTGAGAAAAATGTTTTGAGGAAAATATTTCATTATTTTTGTACAAAGGTCATGAAACAAAAAACAAACATTAATAAAGTCATAAAAACGTATAATCAACGGGTGGATCTGAAGATGAGCTCAGGATTTGAGTGTTGAAAATAGAAAAAATAAAAACTATCGTATGACTTACGTTATGTTGAACAATTTTGCGAGGTGAAACTATTTTGGGTCTCCAAGAATTTTAGTGAGAGGTTTTTCTTTGAAACGGTCATTGCTCAAAAAGTAATTCATCAAAATCAATGCTGTTATGAATTGTTGACTTTTTAAGTCCCCAAATAATTCACATCAAATGTTCCACTCTGAATTTTTTTGGGGGGGGAAAATATTGCATATTTTGTGTCTTTGCCATTAAAAAAAAGTTTTCTTTGACAAAAAAGGTATAAAATATTTTTTTTTATATATTAATATCGACAAGTATGAAGTTGCGCTAGGTTGATATAATAATAAGAAGAATTAATAGTAATAAAATAATTAATAATAAGAAGAATTAAGGCCCAAGCTATTTGTTTACATGCTTTTTTTCTTTGCTATTTGGGCTTATTGGACCCTAATTAGAATAAAAACTAAGAATCATCTTTTGATATGATGTACTTAGTCCACAAGTACACAAACGTGTACTTCATGTTCAGTGACATGCTAATTCTTATTTTTACACTTTTTTCCCCCAAAATTCCATTGTATGTTATACTCTTCTGACACCACCAGATGGCAGTATAAGTGTCCACATAAGTGGCCATAAGACCCCAATTCAGTAGTGTACACAATTTTGCAAATAAGAGCTAAAAGGTGCTGTCCACGCATGTGGACACTAAGCCTTTAGAGGTTTTAATATGCAACTTTTAAAAATATATATATTTTATGACTGAGACACTAACGACCAAACTTGAGGGGAGCTCTAAAGGAAGAAAAAAAATTAACATATATAGTGTTTGTTTTGAAATTGAAAAAAAATCAAAATGGCCCCCACATGCTTTTAATTTTACACCTCCAATTATGAATTATTGATGTATTTCAAGTCAAGTTATGTAGACGTTACTAAAATGTGGATCTGGTGTGGAGAGCAAAACACAGCAGGAAGAGAGGAGAAGCCATGCTAACCGCTAAGCTAGCTTGAATGCGAAGTAGTGAAACAACAAGAACACTTCACCTAAAAATAAAATATCATTTTTTGTCAGATTACTTGAATATATATTAGATAGTGATGCTTTTATTTGATCAAACATTAATAAAGGAGACAAGCCACAACTTACTCTCTGCAAAATTAACACTCTTAAAGTTAGAACAGATTGCACTTTGTACAGAATATATTTGTTAAAAACTAACGTTAGCAGATTATCCATACATGATATACATTTCTTTCTTTCTTTTCCTCTATCCTCTTGTGGGGCAGACTGCCTCGTACATGCACATGAATCCTACGCTATTGCCATTTCTAACACAAAGTAGCGTATAGTTGCAACTTATATCTGTCAGTAGACTCGCTATGGAAGCGCTAAAAACAAAGACATAGATAGAAGAGATAGACAACAAAGATGGCGGGGAGAAGGCGCTGTCGAAGTAGAGGCGCATAAATAAGACCGCCCACAAAAGGGTGCATCCTGAAGAGACTGTCAGAAAGCGACTTGAAGATGATCTGTAAAACACCATCTGTGCCAGTGTTTTTCAACCACTGTGCCGCGGCACACTAGTGTGCCGTGAGATACAGTCTGGTGTGCCGTGGGAGATGATCTAATTTCACCTATTTGGGTTAAAAATATTTTTTGTAAACCAGTAATTATAGTCTGCAAATGATGTGTTGTTGTTGAGTTTCCGTGCTGTCTAGAGCTCGGCAGAGTAACCGTGTAATACTCTTCCATATCAGTAGGTGGCAGCAGGTAGCTAATTGCTTTGTAGATGTGGGAAACAGCGGGAGGCAGTGTGCAGGTAAAAAGGTATCTAATGCTTAAACCAAAAATAAACAAAAGGTGAGTGCCCCTAAGAAAAGGCATTGAAGCTTAGGGAAGGCTATGCAGAACCAAACTAAAACTGAACTGGCTACAAAGTAAAGAAAAACAGAATGCTGGACGACAGCAAAGACTTACTGTGGAGCAAAGACAATGTACATCCGAACATGACATGACAATCAACAATGTCCCCACAAAGAAGGATAAAAACAACTGAAATATTCTTGATTGCTAAAACAAAGTAGATGTGGGAAATATCGCTCAAAGGCAGACATGAAACTGCTACAGGAAAATACCAAAAAAAAAGAGAAAAAGCCACCAAAATAGGAGCGCGAGACAAGAAGTAAAACACTACACACAGGAAAACAGTAATAAACTCCAAATAAGTCAGGGTGTGATGTGACAGGTGGTGACAGTACACCTACTTTGAGACAAGAGCTATAGTGATGCATGCTTGGTTGTGCTTTAAAGTCATATCCAACAATTGCGACAACGACTTTTTTACTGTCAACTGAGTTTTGTTTTTAAAAACCTTTTCTGCTGGTGGTGTGCCTCCGCATTTTTTCAATGCAAAAAAAATGTGCTTTGGCTCAATAAAGGTTGAAGAACACTGATCTATGCAACATTTTGACCAAAGAACCACCATTACATGCAATGTAAAAAGTCATAGTATGACCCCCTTTAAATGTTTTCTAAAAAAAACAATGTTAATTAAGTCATTATTTGTTATAAATTGATCTGCATTTCATTATTTTTCTAATTTTAATAAACAAGACTGCAAATTGTTTGCTGATTCCATGGGACTGCTTTTGTTTTTGTGTACGAGACAGCGGCGAGTGACACGCCTGAACATCAGACTTTCTCCCCAAATTGATATTTGACTTGAATTTCACCTTTGACTTGGTCATCTTCACTCTTCACAGGGACACCAACAACTGGGACCTTCTCTAGGCCTTGACTGAAGCTGTGCGCCTCCTCTTCCACCTTAATGTGGAGGGTCTCTGCCTCCTCCTCTTCCACCTTAATGTGGGGTGTCTCTGCCTCCTCCTCTTCCACCTTAATGTGGGGGGCCTCTAGCTCCTCATCTTCGACTTTAATGTAGGGGGGCTTTGGCTTTTCCTTCATCTTAGAGCGCCATTCCTGCAGCTAAGGGGGTCGAGCTTTTTCACAGGGGTCTGCGAGACACAAGAAGATAAACATATGCTTTGGACAAGTAGCAACTCTTAATATTATCTGGAAGTAAAGATAATGGATAAGACAAACCAAGGTGCCGGCATTGTTTAAAGGCCTACTGAAAGCCACTACTAGCGACCATGCAGTCTGATAGTTTATACATCAATGATGAAATCTTAACACTGCAACACATGCCAATACGGCCGGGTTAACTTATAAAGTGACATTTAAAATTTCCCGGGAAATATCCGGCTGAAACGTCGCGGTATGATGACGTATGCGCGTGACGAAGTCAGAGTAACGGAAGTTATGGTACCCCGTAGAATCCTATACAAAAAGCTCTGTTTTCATTTCATAATTCCACAGTATTCTGGACATCTTTTGCAATTTTTTCAATGAACAATGAAGGCTGCAAAGAAGACAGTTGTAGGTGGGATCGGTGTATTAGCAGCGGACTACAGCGACACAACCAGGAGGACTTTGTTGGAGCGCAAGCCGCGCTAGCCGCCGACCTCACCTTGACTTCCTACGTCTCCGGGCCGCCAAACGCATCGGGTGAAGTCCTTCGTCCTTCTGCCGATCGCTGGAACGCAGGCGAGCACGGGTGTTGATGAGCAAATGAGGGCTGGCTGGCGTAGGTGGAGAGCTAATGTTTTTAGCATAGCTCTGTGCAGTCCGGTTGCTAAGTTAGCTTCAATGGCGTCGTTAGCACAGCATTGTTAACCTTCTCCAGCCTGGAAAGCATTAACCGTGTATTTACATGTCCACGGTTTAATAGTATTGTTGATTTTCTATCTATCCTTCCAGTCAGGGGTTTATTTCTTTTGTTTCTATACGCAGTTAAAGCACGATGCTATCACGTTAGCTCGTAGCTAAAGCATTTCGCCGATGTATTGTCGTGGAGATAAAAGGCACTGAATGTCCATTTGGCGTGCTCGACTCTCATTTTCAAGAGGATATAGTATCCCAGGTGGTTTCAAATACAAATCCGTGATCCACAATAGAAAAAGGAGAATGTGGAATCCAATGAGCCAGCTTGTACCTAAGTTACGGTCAGAGCGAAAAAAGATACGTCCTGCACTGCACTCTAGTCCTTCACTCTCACTTTCCTCATCCACGAATCTTTCATCCTCGCTCAAATTAATGGGGTAATCATCACTTTCTCGGTCCGAATCTCTCTCACTCCATTGTAAACGGGGAATTGTGAGGAATACTAGCTCCTGTGACGTCACGCTACTTCCGCTACAGACAAGGCTTTTTTTTATCAGCGAGCAAAAGTTGCGAACTTTATCGTCGATTTTCTCTACTAAATCCTTTCAGCAAAAATATGGCAATATCGCGAAATGATCAAGTATGACACATAGAATGGATCTGCTATTCCCGTTTAAATAAATAAAAATAATTTCAGTAGGCCTTTAAGGGGCTGTTTGCAACCTGCTCAAGAGTACATTTTTTAAACCAAAAAACACTACTGGCTAAATTATTAAAGGGGGGCGGTATAGCTCGGTTGGTAGAGCGGCCGTGCCAGCAACTTGAGGGTTCCAGGTTCGATCCCCGCTTCCGCCATCCTAGTCACTGCCGTTGTGTCCTTGGGCAAGACACTTTACCCACCTGCTCCAAGTGCCACCCACACTGGCTTAAATGTAACTTAGATATTGGGTTTCACTATGTAAAAGCGCTTTGAGTCCCTAGAGAAAAGTGCTATATAAATACAATTCACTTCACAATTAGTGGTGTAAAAGAACATGTATGAAAAAATTTAAGTCTATATCTTATACTGAAACTGTTCTGCGGCCGCTGTTTCGCATCTTTATTTAACATTTCTAGAAAGGCTATGCTTGTATTTCTAGCCTTCTTGAGACATGAAGAAGGAAAAGTATCTTCCATATGAGGAGGTGTGCTACTGAATAGCATTAGCGATTTTATACGGCGATTTCAACACCTTCAAATTTCGTAATGAAAACTACAGCTAAGATGCACAATACAATCAAACAGCTTGTGTGTAATAAGTACAATACTTACAGTATAAATACTTAAGGGCGCAACAAAAGACTAAATTCTGCTTAAAGTAGCACTAAGTAACTTTTCAACCGATATATAATACTTTCATACCTTTTGGGATGACACATGGATTTACAACTAGTGGAATGACACCTCTGTCGTGGCCTGAGGGGGTCTGTATCAGACATGTTCTAAGGGTACGCAGCATCGAGCGCTACTGCCTACTGGCGCTGACGAGACGCGGGCCGCCATCTTGGAGTGGTGATCCGCTCCACTCAGTGCAATTCATTTGGCAGGAGCAATGAACTGTCAGCGCATTTAATT
The DNA here is from genome assembly GCF_033978785.1 of Entelurus aequoreus. Classification (NCBI taxonomy): domain Eukaryota; kingdom Metazoa; phylum Chordata; class Actinopteri; order Syngnathiformes; family Syngnathidae; genus Entelurus; species Entelurus aequoreus. Next base: position 5,324,236 of record NC_084757.1, on the reverse strand, counting down.
CATCTTACCTCACTGAATACCACTGATTTTCACACGCTTTTTTGTCATATGTGTAGCTATGATAAAGGACACATGTTTTATTATTCATAGTTTGCTTAACAGTAATAGAATATTCTTATATGCTATAAGTGACCGGACGTCCGAGATCAAAACTGGGAATATAATCCCAGAGAAGGGGGAAAAAAACGGTCAGCTATTTTTAAGATGAAGAAACAATATGATTAGGTTATATATACATGCTACATAAACAATGTATGAATACATTAGATATCTATATATCTTATAGACTGTATCTCTGTTGCTGCAGCAGCAGAGAGTTTATTCTGTCTTGACACTTTGTATTGATATTTTGTATAACATTCTTCCCTTAAATGATCATGTTTACAGTGATTGTTTTAGATGTATTTTTTATGTATGTCGCTTTGGATAAAAGTCCCACACATTTCACGAAGGTGGGCTACACAAAATTGGGTTGGAGAGCTAGACTAAATTTAGACTTGTAAAATACTGTACAGCCACTGTCCATTTGATTGTCTAGTTAGCTAACAATTACACAATCTGGACCAGGGGTCACCAACCTTTTTGAAACCAAGAGCTACTTCTTGGGTAGTGATTAATGCGAAGGGCTACCAGTTTGATATACACTTAAATAAATTGCTAGAAATAGCCAATTTGCTCAATTTATCTTTAACTCTATGTTGTTATTAATAATTAATGATATTTACACTTAATTGAATGGTTTAAAAGAGGAGAAAACACGAAAAAAATGACAATTAAATTTTGAAACATAGTTTATCTTCAATTTCAACTCTTTAAAATTCAAAATTCAACCGAAAAAAAGAAGAAAAAAACTAGCTAATTCGAATCTTTTTGAAAAAAAATAAAAAAAGAATTTATGGAACATCATTAGTAATTTTTCCTGATTAAGATTAATTTTAGAATTTTGATGACATGTTTTAAATAGGCTAAAATCCAATCTACACTTTGTTAGAATATATAACAAATTGGACCAAGCTAGACAAATCATTATTTCTTCTAGATTTTCCAGAATTTAAAAAAAAAAAGAAATTCAAAAGACTTTGAAATAAGATTTACATTTGATTCTACAGATTTTCTAGATTTGCCAGAATAATTTTTTTGAATTTTAATCATAATAAGTTTGAAGAAATATTTCACAAATATTCGTCGAAAAAACAGAAGCTAAAATGATGATATTAAATTAAAATGTATTTATTATTCTTTACAATAAAAAAAAATAAATTTACTTGAACATTGATTTACATTGTCAGGAAAGAAGAGGAAAGAATTTAAAAGGTAAAAAGGTATATGTGTTTAAAAATCCTAAAATCTTTTTTAAGGTTGTATTTTTTCTCTAAAATTGTCTTTCTGAAAGTTATAAGAAGCAAAGTAAAAAAATTCATTAATTTATTTAAACAAGTGAAGACCAAGTCTTTAAAATATTTTCTTGGATTTTCAAATTCTATTTGAGTTTTGTCTCTCTTAGAATTAAAAATGTCGGGCAAAGCTAGACCAGCTTGCTAGTAAATAAATACAATTTAAAAAATAGAGGCAGCTCACTGGTAAGTGCTGCTATTTGAGCTATTTTTAGAACAGGCCAGCGGGCTACTCATCTGGTCCTTACGGGCTACCTGGTGCCCGCGGGCACCGCGTTGGTGACCCCTGATCTGGACTGTGGTCCTAACTTTTACCCCTGTTGGCTTTTACAATCTTTATCTTCATCATTTATTTCAACTTTATGTTATTCAAGTATGACATTTTTAAATGTAATTAATTTTATTGACAAGCAATTCTATTATGGTCATACTCTTGTTTGCTAGCGGCTAGGATTTCAGTACTATTGAAGATCTTTGCTCCTTCTCAACTCTGTGCTAATATTCTTTTCACAAAATACAACCAATAGTACGTTAATGTTAAATCTTACTTGTGAAAAGTAATCCCCCGATTCCTATTTTCAACAGTCCACTCATTTGAGCAGGAAAACGCTGAACACCATCTTTGTTTTCTACCTGTCAACTGTCAGTTTAGCATCTTTGTTTTCTACCTGTCAACTGTCAGTTTAGCATCTTTGTTTTCTACCTGTCAACTGTCAGTTTAGCATCTTTGTTTTCTACCTGTCAACTGTCACTTTAGCATCTTTGTTTTCTACCTGTCAACCGTCAGTTTAGCATCTTTGTTTTCTACCTGTCAACTGTCAGTTTAGCATATTTGTTTTCTACCTGTCAACTGTCAGTTTAGCATCTTTGTTTTCTACCTGTCAACTGTCAGTTTAGCATCTTTGTTTTCTACCTGTCAACTGTCAGTTTAGCATCTTTGTTTTCTACCTGTCAACTGTCAGTTTAGCATCTTTGTTTTCTACCTGTCAACTGTCAGTTTAGCATCTTTGTTTTCTACCTGTCAACTGTCAGTTTAGCATCTTTGTTTTCTATCTGTCAACTGTCAGTTTAGCATCTTTGTTTTCTACCTGTCAACTGTCAGTTTAGCATCTTTGTTTTCTACCTGTCAACTGTCAGTTTAGCATCTTTGTTTTCTACCTGTCAACTGTCAGTTTAGCATCTTTGTTTTCTACCTGTCAACTGTCAGTTTAGCATCTTTGTTTTCTACCTGTCAACTGTCAGTTTAGCATCTTTGTTTTCTACCTGTCAACTGTCAGTTTAGCATCTTTGTTTTCTACCTGTCAACTGTCAGTTTAGCATCTTTGTTTTCTACGTGTCAACTGTCAGTTTAGCATCTTTGTTTTCTACCCGTCAACTGTCAGTTTAGCATTTTTGTTTTCTACCTGTCAACTGTCAGTTTAGCATCTTTGTTTTCTACCTGTCAACTGTCAGTTTAGCATCTTTGTTTTCTACCTGTCAACTGTCAGTTTAGCATCTTTGTTTTCTACCTGTCAACTGTCAGTTTAGCATCTTTGTTTTCTACCTGTCAACTGTCAGTTTAGCATCTTTGTTTTCTACCTGTCAACTGTCAGTTTAGCATCTTTGTTTTCTACCTGTCAACTGTCAGTTTAGCATCTTTGTTTTCTACCTGTCAACTGTCAGTTTAGCATCTTTGTTTTCTACCTGTCAACTGTCAGTTTAGCATCTTTGTTTTCTATCTGTCAACTGTCAGTTTAGCATCTTTGTTTTCTACCTGTCAACTGTCAGTTTAGCATCTTTGTTTTCTACCTGTCAACTGTCAGTTTAGCATCTTTGTTTTCTACCTGTCAACTGTCAGTTTAGCATCTTTGTTTTCTACCTGTCAACTGTCAGTTTAGCATCTTTGTTTTCTACCTGTCAACTGTCAGTTTAGCATCTTTGTTTTCTACCTGTCAACTGTCAGTTTAGCATCTTTGTTTTCTACGTGTCAACTGTCAGTTTAGCATCTTTGTTTTCTACCCGTCAACTGTCAGTTTAGCATTTTTGTTTTCTACCTGTCAACTGTCAGTTTAGCATCTTTGTTTTCTACCTGTCAACTGTCAGTTTAGCATCTTTGTTTTCTACCTGTCAACTGTCAGTTTAGCATCTTTGTTTTCTACCTGTCGACTGTCAGTTTAGCATCTTTGTTTTCTATCTGTCAACTGTCAGTTTAGCATCTTTGTTTTCTACCTGTCAACTGTCAGTTTAGCATCTTTGTTTTCTACCTGTCAACTGTCAGTTTAGCATCTTTGTTTTCTACCTGTCAACTGTCAGTTTAGCATCTTTGTTTTCTACCTGTCAACTGTCAGTTTAGCATCTTTGTTTTCTACCTGTCAACTGTCAGTTTAGCATCTTTGTTTTCTACCTGTCAACTGTCACTTTAGCATCTTTGTTTTCTACCTGTCAACTGTCAGTTTAGCATCTTTGTTTTCTACCTGTCAACTGTCAGTTTAGCATCTTTGTTTTCTACCTGTCAACTGTCAGTTTAGCATCTCTGTTTTCTACCTGTCAATTGTCAGTTCAGCATCTTTGTTTTCTACCCGTCAACTGTCAGTTTAGGATCTTTGTTTTCTACCTGTCAACTGTCAGTTTAGCATCTTTGTTTTCTACCTGTCAACTGTCAGTTTAGCATCTTTGTTTTCTACCTGTCAACTGTCAGTTTAGCATCTTTGTTTTCTATCTGTCAACTGTCAGTTTAGCATCTTTGTTTTCTACCTGTCAACTGTCAGTTTAGCATCTTTGTTTTCTACCTGTCAACTGTCAGTTTAGCATCTTTGTTTTCTACCTGTCAACTGTCAGTTTAGCATCTTTGTTTTCTACCTGTCAACTGTCAGTATAGCATCTTTGTTTTCTACCTGTCAACTGTCAGTTTAGCATCTTTGTTTTCTACCTGTCAACTGTCAGTTTAGCATCTTTGTTTTCTACCTGTCAACTGTCAGTATAGCATCTTTGTTTTCTAGCTGTCAACTGTCAGTTTAGCATCTTTGTTTTCTACCTGTCAACTGTCAGTTTAGCATTTTTGTTTTCTACCTGTCAACTGTCAGTATAGCATCTTTGTTTTCTACCTGTCAACTGTCAGTTTAGCATCTCTGTTTTCTACCTGTCAACTGTCAGTTTAGCATCTTTGTTTTCTACCTGTCAACTGTCAGTATAGCATCTTCGTTTTCTACCTGTCAACTGTCAGTTTAGCATCTCTGTTTTCTACCTGTCAACTGTCAGTTTAGCATCTTTGTTTTCTACCTGTCAACTGTCAGTTTAGCATCTTGTTTTCTACCTGTCAACTGTCACTTTAGCATCTTTGTTTTCTACCTGTCAACTGTCAGTTTAGCATCTTTGTTTTCTATCTGTCGACTGTCAGTTTAGCATCTTTGTTTTCTACCTGTCAACTGTCACTTTAGCATCTTTGTTTTCTACCTGTCAACTGTCACTTTAGCATCTTTGTTTTCTACCTGTCAACTGTCAATTTAGCATCTTTGTTTTCTAGCTGTCGACTGTCAGTTTAGCATCTCTGTTTTCTACCTGTCAACTGTCAGTTTAGCATCTTTGTTTTCTACCTGTCAACTGTCAGTTTAGCATCTTTGTTTTCTACCTGTCAACTGTCAGTTTAGCATCTTTGTTTTCTACCTGTCAACTGTCAGTTTAGCATCTTTGTTTTCTACCTGTCAACTGTCAGTTTAGCATCTTTGTTTTCTACCTGTCAACTGTCAGTTTAGCATCTTTGTTTTCTACCTGTCAACTGTCAGTTTAGGCTGCTCGCCGGCTCATCACCACTTCAAGATGGTGGCCCAATTTCTCGCGTCACAGCAGCCAATGCAGCGTCTACTTATAACATGTCTATGTCACGCCCCCTTTCACCATCCCTTCAAAGGACGGAAGTCGATGCGAGCACAATAAAATGGCCGAAGCTCCATGTCTTTCATAAAAAGAGTGCCGTTCCCCTTTAATTTCAATCTTCTAAAATTGTTCTTTGAGTGCAATAAGAAATATTTCATAAGATTTTCTGTTAAAATAAAGCCAATATTTATTATTTTTTGTGGTCCCCTTTATTTTGAAAAGTATCTAAATACAACCGTAGTGTATAAGTTCATTTGAGCACATTCAACAATACCGTGATAATAATAATAATCACTTCATTTGGTGATCATTTAAAAACAGAGTTCAAGAAGACCTGGCATCTCTTCGTTAGCAGCTAGCAAGCTAAGCTAGCCCGTGAAGTTTCAAAGTTCTCCATTTTACTATGTGATGTTCTTTATACAGCACGGATGGAGGAATCAACACAGATTGAAACACTAAAACTGCCTGCCAACAAAATGTTTCTCTTGCTTACGACGTGATGTTCACAAATGTGCGGCGGGTGCACTCGGCCTGTGTCCGTCACTGTGCCAGATACCAAATAGCAATAGTTTAAAATGATGGTATTTTGAGAGAAACAAATCATCAAACATACCTGATTTAGCGTACAATGTGTTGCAATCACATATCATGATAGTCAATGGCTTTAAAAAGTCGTATAATGCAGTCTTACCTTCAACTATCTGCACTGTTGGGGATAATAAGTGCGTTCCATTTACACCGGAAGTCGACGTGGGAACGACGTCACATCCGCCGTTCCCGCGTTACAGTGATAAATCGGAATATATCTTTGCAACATCATTACACTATTGGCTAAGTTTTATATTCATAAATGTAAGTTTCTCAATACCCGACCTGTTTTTTTGTGCCTTTAAAAAATAATTACGTTAAAACACTCTCAATCCATTTGGGTCCCACATCAACCTTAAGAAAGTCAATGACTTCACTATAAAAGTGGGTGACATTGTTATCACCAGGAAAGATGAGGTCACCTACCTAGGTTCCATTCTAGAGGCTAATCTTTCCTGTGATAAAATGGCAACCAAGGTCATCAAAAAGGTCAACCAACGAGCGAGATTTCTCTACAGAATCTCCTCTCTGGTCAACAAAAGCACCTTGAGGATTCTAGCGGGAACTCTCGTTCAACCCTTTTTCCATTACGCATGCACCTCCTGGTACCCTAGCACCTCCAAAACCCTCAAATCTAAACTCCAAACATCTCAGAACAAGCTAGTCAGGTTACTTCTAGACCTCCACCCCAGATCCCACCTCACTCCTACCCACTTCTCTAAAGTGGGCTGGCTCAAGGTGGAGGACAGAGTTAAACAACTTGCACTGAGCCTAGTCTATAAAATCCGCTACACCTCCCTGATACCGAAGTACATGTCAAACTACTTCCGCCATAACCACAACACCAGGGGGAGCTCCACTAACCACGTTAAACCCAGATTCCGATCTAACAAAGGTCTTAACTCATTCTCTTTCTATGCCACATCAATGTGGAATGCACTCCCAACAGGTGTAAAAGAAAAGGCATCTCTATCCTCCTTCAAAACCGCACTAAAAGAACACCTCCAGGCAACTACAACCCTAAACTAACACCCTCCCTTCCACATAATACCTCTTTGAATTGTAAATAATCAAATGTAGACACTTTTTCTTATACTTTATGATCTCTCTCTCTCTATGTCCACTACTTGCTGTACATATCCTACCAAGTCAGTCCTACACTGGTTCAATGTCCATTTCTCTGATGATGCAATTGTTGATGTTGATTGTTGATGACTGAAGTGTTGATATCAACCAAACCAAACCCCACCCCTCCATATCCCACACCCCAGATTGTAAATAATGTAAATAATTCAATGTATATACTCTGATGATTATCTTGTGTGATGACTGTATTATGATGATAGTATGTATCTAATAGTATATATCTGTATCATGAATCAATTTAAGTGGACCCCGACTTAAACAAGTTGAAAAACGTATTCGGGTGTTACCATTTAGTGGTCAATTGTACGGAATATGTACTGTATGTGCAATCTACTAATAATTGTTTTAATCAATCAATCAACAACCAAAAAGCTGTGAAAACTATGATGCTGTGTTCCAAATTTGAATTATTTACTGAACTTGTGTGTGGCGCTGTTGTGTACTGTTTCTGTACTTATTTTGATTATTATTATTTCTCAATTGTTTGTTAATGTTGCAATTTATAAATAAAGGTTTATAAAATTCAAAATAAATATATAAAATAAAAAAAGACAGAATTTCTAAGCGCAGTCAGGGCGTTGAGGGGATCCGGTTTGGTGGCTGCAGGATTAGGTCTCTGCTTTTTGCAGATGATGTGGTCCTGATGGCTTCATCTGGCCAGGATCTTCAGCTCTCACTGGATCGGTTCGCAGCAGAGTGTGAAGCGACTGGGATGAGAATCAGCACCTCCAAGTCCGAGTCCATGGTTCTCGCCCGGGAAAGGGTGGAGTGCCATCTCCGGGTTGGGGAGGAGACTCTGCCCCAAGTGGAGGAGTTCAAGTACCTGGGAGTCTTGTTCACGAGTGAGTGAGAGTGGATGGTGAGATGGACAGGTGGATCGGTGCGGCGTCTTCAGTAATGCGGACCCTGTATCGATCCGTTGTGGTGAAGAAGGAGCTGAGCCGGAAGGCAAAGCTCTCAATTTAGCGGTCGAGCTACGTTCCCATCCTCACCTATGGTCATGAGCTTTGGGTTATGAGCGAAAGGACAAGATCACGGGTACAAGTGGCCCAAATGAGTTTGGGTCTCTCCCTTAGAGATAGGGTGAGAAGCTCTGTCATCCGGGAGGAGCTCAAAGTAAAGCCGCTGCTCCTCCACATGGAGAGGAGCCAGATGAGGTGGCTCGAGCATCTGCTCAGGATGCCACCCGAACGCCTCCCACGGGGAAGACCCAGGACACGTTGGGAAGACTATGTCTCCCGGCTGGCTTGGGAACGCCTCTGGTTCCCCCAGGAAGAGCTGGACGAAGTGGCTGGGGAGAAGGATGTCTTGGCTTCTCTGCTTAGGCTGCTGCCCCCGCCACCCCACCTCAGATAAGCGGAAGAAGATGGATGGATGGCCACGTCTATGAAAACTATTCAAATATAAACTACTACCATGTAGAGTAAACAGCTGTCTCTTGTCTCCCTCCTTCAATTGTTTACTTTCCTTCGTTTGGGTTGGTGTTACCATGTTTTGATTTTAAGTAGCCTTTTTTTTTTTTTTTCTAACTATACATGTATTGCTGTCTCTGGTCTGGAGGGTTGCCAGAGACAAGTTCATTTAAATTTTCATTTGTGTGAAAGGTGTTTTATACTATCCACAAAACAAGCATGGACGCCCACTTAAACAAGTTGAACAACTTATAGGGGTGTTACCATTTAGTGTTCAATTGTACGGAATATGTACTGTACTGTGCAATCTACTAATAAAAGTGTAACAAACAGTTCAGGGTGTTCCCAAGTTACCGGAGTGTGTTAGGTAAGGAGGAGGAGTTTTGTCCTTCCAGAGTTGCCGTAGGGCTGTGACGTAGGGTCTGTGTGGTTGTGGAAGGAGGTGTATGATGTTGACATTAACTACCGAACCTGCTCTAATGTCTCCCGTTTATTATTTTTTAGATAAGTACACTGTATAGGCGAACCCAGGACACTCGGCTACAAAAGTTTAAATCAATCACAAAAAAGAAGCTGGACAGGACAAAAAAAAAAAATCGGGCACGTCTGGGAGTACCCGGATGTACAACTTAATGTTGTTTTTAATTGTTTTCAGTCGACGTTTATTAACGCAAAATGTACGTGTATAATTTTGTAAAGTTAATGGATCATTGATTTTTTTAAATGCTGCAAAAATTAGACGAAAAGTGAGTCACCTTCCTTTTCCGGTTTTGGTCTGGGGTGAGCGCGCACTCGCGGTAAACAAGCATTGACGCCGATTAAACAAGTTGAAAAACTTATAGGGGTGTTACCATTTAGTGGTCAATTGTACGGGATATGTACTGTACTGTGCAATCTACTAATAAAAGTTTCAATCAATCAAAAATAAACTGGAAAGGACAACAACAACAAAAATCGGGCACGTCTGAGTACCCGGATGTAGGAGTTAATGTTGTTTTTAATTGTTTTCGACGTTTATTAACGCAACATGTACGTGTGTCACTTTTTAAAGTTAATATATAATTGATTTTTTTTTTTAAATGCCGCAAAAATTAGACGAAAAGTGAGTCGCCCTCCTTTTCCGGTTCTGGTCGGATGTACTTCCGGGGCGAGCGCGCACACGCGGTAAACAAGCATGGACGCCTCAGCCAAGTGGACAAATGTGGCGAAAAGTCCGAGTTTGAAGAACCTGACGGACGGAGGCTTCGGCGCCTTGAAGGAAAGTCAACAGAGCTCCATTCAGGATTTGGTGAAAGCTCACATCGACTCTTTCGACCAGGCGATGACGGAAGGACTCAGCCGCGTAGTGCAGGTCACTGCTGCTACTTTCACTTTTTAATGCTACTTACTCGCGTTAATATTCATATTTATCTTGCTTTCTTATTGGTGTTACTAAATAAGCGACGTCCATCAAACACTGTCATTAGGAACACTATATTATCACTGATTAATGGCATGTTTTGAATGACATTGGCACATTATTTTAAACCATGTTTGTATCGTTCTTGTCCAACTGTACTGTATGACAATATTTACATAGTGGATTATAGGATCTCATTAGATGTTGGAAGTATTTTTAGAGATGGTTGATATTGCCTATAATCCTAAATCGCGATATACAGTCGCGATCAAAAGTGTACATACACTTAAAGTTAAAGTAGCAATGATAGTCACACACACACACTAGGTGTGGTGAAATTATTCTCTGCATCTGACCCATCACCCTTGATCACCCCCTGGGAGGTGAGGGGAGCAGTGAGCAGCAGCGGTGGCTGCGCCCGGGAATCATTTTTGGTGATTTAATCCACAATTCCAACCCTTGATGCATACCATGAATTGATTTACGTGGACCCCAACTTAAAGAAGTTGAAAAACTTATTGGGGTGTTACCATTTAATGGTCAATTGTACGGAATATGTACTGTACTGTGCAATCTACTAATAAAAGTTTCAATCAATCAAAAAAAAAAAGTGCCAAGCAGAGAGGTAATGGCTCCCATTTTTATAGTCTTTGGTATGACTCGGCCGGGGTTTGAACTCACGACTTACCCATCTCAGTACGGACACTCTAACCACTAGGCCACTGAGTAACCCTAACACTAACTCATAAAGAACATCATGTCATGACTGTCTTGAGTTTCCAATCATTTCTACAACTCTTATTTTGTTGTGATGTAGTGATTGGAGCACATACTTGTTGCTCACAAAAAACATTCATGAAGTTTGCTTCTTTTATGAATTTATTATGGCTCTACTGAAAATGTGAGGGTCAAAAGTATACATCCAGCAATGTTAATATTTGCTTACATGTCCCTTGGCAAGTTGACCTGCAATAAGGCGCTTTTGGTAGCCATCCACAAGCTTCTGCTTGACCACTTGACCACTAAATTGCTGCAGTACAGCTAAATCCCAGGAGATGGCAAAAAGCCGCTGCCTGACCAGGGCTCAGAAAATCTGCAAAGACTCCTCCCACCCCCACCAAGGACTGTTTTCACTGCTGGACTCTAGAAAGAGGTCCTGTAGCCTCCGAAGCAGAACCTCCAGGTTCTGTAACAGCTTCTTCCCTCAGGCCGTAAGACTCTTGAACGCATCATAAAAATCCCCTCAACTCCCACCAAAATAGATTAACTCGCTGGAATAAAAAAGACAATATAACATACATCCATAAACGTGGACACATGTAAAAAAGTGCAACATATTTATCTGTACAGTAATCTATTTATATATGCACCTTATTGATTTTTTATCCTGCACTACCATGAGCTAATGAAAGGAAATTTCGTTCTTACCTGTACTGTAAAGTTAAAATTTGAATGACAATAAAAAGGAAGTCTAAGTCTAAATGTGTTGCTTTTCTGACATGGACTTGTTTCTTCAGCATTGTCCACACGTTTAAGTGAGGACTTTGGGAAGGCCATTCTAGCCTGATTTAGCCATTCCTTTACCACAGGGATCACCAACCTTTTTGAAAGCAAGATCTACTTCTTGGGTAGTGATTAATGCGAAGGGCTACCAGTTTGATACACACTTCAATAAATTGCCAGAAATAGCCAATTTGCTCAATTTACCTTTAACTCTATGTTATTATTAATAATTAATGATATTTACACTTAATTGAACGGTTTAAAAGAGGAAAAAACACGGAAAAAATGACAATTAAATTTTTAAACAGATTATCTTCAATTTCGACTCTTTAAAATTAAAAATTCAACCGAAAAAAAGAAGAGAAAAACTAGGTAATTCGAATCTTTTTGAAAATAATTTAAAAAAGAATTTATGGAACATCAATAGTAATTTTTCCTGATTAAGATTAATTTTAGAATTTTGATGACATATTTTAAATAAGCTGAAATCCAATTTACACTTTGTTAGAATATATAACAAATTGGACCAAGCTATATTTCTAACAAAGACAAATCATTATTTCTTCGAGATTTTCCAGAATATTTTTTTTAAAAGAAATTCAAAAGACTTTGAAATAAAATTTAAATTTGATTCTACAGATTTTCTAGATTTGCCAGAATAATTTCTTTGAATTTTAATCATAATAAGTTTGAATAAATATTTCACAAATATTCTTCGTCAAAAAAACAGAAGCTAAAATGAAGAATTAAATTAAAATGTATTTATTATTCTTTACAATAAAAAAAATAAATTTACTTGAACATTGATTTAAATTGTCAGGAAAGAAGAGGAAGGAATTTAAAAGGTAAAAAGATATATGTGTTTAAAAATCCTAAAATCATTTTTAAGGTTGTATTTTTACTCTAAAATTGTCTTTCTGAAAGTTATAAGAAGCAAAGTAAAAAAAAATCATGAATTTATTTAAACAAGTGAAGACCAAGTCTTTAAAATATTTTCTTGGATTTTCAAATTCTATTTGAGTTTTGTCTCTCTTAGAATTAAAAATGTCGGGCAAAGCGAGACCAGCTTGCTAGTAAATAAATACAATTTAAAAAATAGAGGCAGCTCCCTGGTAAGTGCTGCTAGTTGAGCTATTTTTAGAACAGGCCAGCGGGCTACTCATCTGGTCCTTACGGGCTACCTGGTGCCCGCGGGCACCGCGTTGGTGACCCCTGCTTTAACACTTTTGAGGTGTGTTTGGGGTCATTGTCCTGTTGGAACACCCAACTGCGCCCAACACCCAACCTCCGGGCTGATGATTTTATTTTGTCCTGAAGAATTTGGAGATAATCCTCCTTTTTCATTGTCCCATTTAAAGCAGCAGTTCCATTGGCAGCAAAACAGGCCCAGAGCATAATACTACCACCACCATGCTTGACGGTAGGCGTGGTGTTCCTGGGATTAAAGGCCTCACCTTTTCTCCTCCAAACATATTGCTGGGTATTGTGGCCAAACAGCTCCATTTTTGTTTCATCTGACATCACATGGCCAAAGACAAGACCTTCTGGAGGAGAGTTATGTGGTCTGCCCACATGTGTGGACAATGCTGAAGAAACAAGTCCATGTCAGAAAAGCAACACATTTAGCTGAACTGCACCAATTTAGTGGTCAAAAAGCACCTTATTGCAGGTAAACTTGCCAAGGGACATGTAAGCAAATATTAACATTGCTGTATGTATACTTTTGACCCTCACATTTTCAGTAGACTCATAATAAATTCATAAAAGAAGCAAACTTCATGAATGTTTTTTGTGAGCAACAAGTATGTGCTCCAATCACTACATCACAACAAAATAAGAGTTGTAGAAATGATTGTAAAGTCAAGACAGCCATGACATGATGTTCTTTACACGTGTATGTACACTTTTGACCACCACCGTATATTGCCGTCTCCTGTGATAATGATACATATCACGTTATATTATGGCGTTCAATAAGGAGCTCCTAATTTGGCTGTTAAAGTATCACATTGCGTCATTTCCGGTTGTGCTTTCTCAAAGTTATTATTAATATACTTGCTAATTAACAGTTAGTTTTTCTGTTGTATGTTTACATGTTTCTGTCTACACTTCATTTAAAATGTATTAAGCACTCTTTTGTTGTTTGGACACTTAACATTAGTTTTGGGGGCGATACTCCAAATGTGGGTATTGAGCCAATACCAAGTAGTTTCATGACCAATACTGACATACTTCAGATTTTCAAGATCCTTGAAGGATTCACCACAGTTACAATCAGAGAAAAACACATTATGGCTGTGTAACAAATAATATCGATTACATTTTTTAAATGACTTCCTTCTATTGGCTCTGATTTAATTCCTTTGGTTTTCTAAAGCCCCAGGGACTGATTTTGTAAACAATAACAAAAATGACAAAATATTTTTGTGATGATAAAAACTCATTGTTTCCCACACATTCATGCTTTTGTGGCGGCCCGCCACGAAAGAATTACGTCCGCCCCAAATAAAAAAAATGTTTTTTTATTTTTTTTTGTCCTGTCCGGCTTCTCAGGCAAATCATATAGTTGATGTAGATGCCCATATAGGCTGTTCACATTTACTTTACAAAAGAGAAGTGTAGGATACTTCTCTTGTTGCCTTATTTGTATTTGACCACTACTGTTTTCTGTTTATTTGTTACTGACTGTGGCAGGACACCTCTGCCTCTGTTTCACTTTATGTTGCTGGTAAATAATATGGTTGTAGTTGTATGCTAAAGTCAAATTATTTAGTATGCACTAATTAAAGGGGCAGAGCTATAAGAGACATTTTAGCTTTTATATTTTATAAGATATATTTTTTGTAAGAACCACAATTAATAAATATATTTCAGTGAATAACTTATTGTTCAAATCTGTATATAAATATGTACATAAAGTGTTGTAATTATATTGTAAAATGGATGGATGGACGTTTAAAACAAAACTGTTATTATTAATTAGTAAGTATACATTTTTTGAGCCTTTTTAGAGAAAATCATATCATTGTAGTAAATTAAGCAAATTACTCGATGATGTCACGTTGACCACGCCCGTAGCCACGCCCCCACCGCCACAGGTATCTTGGCAGTTTATGGGAAACACTGAAACTATCGATCTAATCTCTGTAGTATCGTCTATTTACTGATACTTTACTTGGTAGTGTTACTGTCGATTTCTATCGACCCGCCCCATCTCTGTTTACGTTCAAGAACTCCAGCATAGCGATTAGCACGTCCTCCCACGATGTGTAATGTAGCATGTTTAGCCATTCCTCGTCCTACAGTGATAATGCTACTTTTAAGAAACATTGTTTATTTGCCGCCAATGAGGACTTTGAAGTTGTTTGTTGACACGTTTGTCCGCTTGTTGCTGTCAAATTTGTGCGACACAGTTAAAATTAGAGATGTCGGCCGATAATTGCTTTAAAATGTAATATCGGAAATTATCGGTATCGTTTTTTTTATTATCGGTATCGTTTATTAATTTTTTTTAAATTTAATTAAATCAACATAAAAACACAAGCTACACTTACAATTACTGCACCAACCCAAAAAACCTGGTGGAGTGGAGCCTGCGGCTTAATTTGACTCAACACGGGGAACCTTACCTGGCCCGGACACGGAAAGGATTGACATTTACACTCATTGGCACAAAAGGGTTGTTTCTTTCTGTTATTAATATTCTGCTTCCTACATTATATATCAATATATATCAATACAGTCTGCAAGGGATACAGTCCGTAAGCACACATGATTGTGCATGCTGCTGCTCCACTAATACAGTGGTCCCCAATATTTTTGTAGCTGCGGACCGGTCAACACTTGAAAATTTGTCCCACGGACCGGTGGTGGGGGGGGTGGGTGTATTTAAAAAAATTATTTTTTTTTTATTTTTATTTTTTTTTACATAAATAAATACAATCATGTGTGCTTACGGACTGTATCCCTGCAGACTGAATTGATCTATATTGATATATAATGTATATATTGTGTTTTTTATGTTGATTTCATTAAAAAAAAAAAAATTTTTTTTTTTTTTTTTTTTTAAATTCTTGTGCGGCCCGGTACCAGTCGGCCCGGTGGTTGGGGACCACTGCACTAATAGTACTAACCTTTAACACTTAATTTTACTCATTTTCATTAATTACTGGTTTCTATGTAACTGTTTTTATATTGTTTTACTTTCTTTTTTATTCAAGAAAATGTTTTTAATTTATTTATATTATTTTATTAATTTTTTTAAAAAGGACCTTATCTTTACCATACCTGGTTGTCCAAATTAGGCATAATAATGTGTTAATTCCACGACTGTATATATCGGTATCGGTTGATATCAGTAATTAAGAGTTGGACAACATCGGATATCGGCAAAAAGCCATTATCGGACATCCCTAGTTAGAATGTGTCATCGTGATAACATTAAAAACTATTGTCTGCCAAATTTATATTGTCTGTATCGCGCAACCCTAGTGGTTATCGGGTAATAACCTAGATCAGTGAATCTTAACCGGTTCAGTTGCGGAACGATATTAACATCAGGGTCTTGAAGTTTTTGACCCTTTTAAAAAAAATTGCGCTTTTCCCAAAATTCCCCATTTTTATGGAAATTCCCATTGAAATCAATGGGACATTCTTCAAAGTTCCACAACTCCCACATTTTTCATCTGATTCAAACTGTTCCAACATCAAATTATTCAGCCTGTTCTGGAATTGTGTGCTCTACTTCAACAATTCCAAAAAAAAAAGGCCAGGATTTCAGTTCAACTTCAGCATTGGAGGATTCACACGCAATTCCCGGAGGAATTGCCTCATCTAGTATATTATATTACTTTGATTAGCGTTCATGTAAAAAAAACCCTAATTTTTTAAAGGGGTGGTGGCTTTTATTTTGCCGTGGTGGTGCGCCACAATCGACGACATTAGGAATGCACTTCAGAGGGTGATAAAAAGTGGCATGAAGATGACTGGCTGCTCTCTCCCCTCCCTAGATGAACTGTACAGTGCCAGGTGCCTCAAAAAGGCCCAAAACATCATAAGGGACCCATCTCACCCTGGACATCAACTTTTTGAACTGCTGCCCTTGGGCAGGAGATACAGGACAATAAAATGCCGAACAAACAGACTTAAAGGCCTACTGAAATGATTTTTTTTAATCTAAACGGGAATAGCAGATCCATTCTATGTGTCATACTTGATCATTTTGCGATATTGCCATATTTTTGCTGAAAGGATTTAGTAGAGAAAATCGACGATAAAGTTCGCAACTTTTGCTCGCTGATAAAAAAAAGCCTTGCCTGTAGCGGAAGTAGCGTGACGTCACAGGAGCTAGTATTCCTCACAATTCCCCGTTGTTTACAATGGAGCGAGAGAGATTCGGACCGAGAAAGTGACGATTACCCCATTAATTTGAGCGAGGATGAAAGATTCGTGGATGAGGAAAGTGAGAGTGAAGGACTAGAGTGCAGTGCAGGACGTATCTTTTTTCGCTCTGACCGTAACTTAGGTACAAGCTGGCTCATTGGATTCCACATTCTCCTTTTTCTATTGTGGATCACGGATTTGTATTTTAAACCACCTGGGATACTATATCCTCTTGAAAATGAGAGTCCAGAACGCGGAATGGACATTCAGTGCCTTTTATCTCCACGACAATACATCGGCGAAATGCTTTAGCTACGAGCTAACGTGATAGCATTGGGCTTTAACTGCATATAGAAACAAAAAAAATAAACCCCTGACTGAAAGGATAGATAGAAAATCAACAATACTATTAAACCGTGGACATGTAAATAAACGGTTAATGCTTTCCAGGCTGGCGAAGGTTAACAATGCTGTGCTAACGACGCCATTGAAGCTAACTTAGCAACCGGACCGCACAGAGCTATGCTAAAAACATTAGCTCTCCACCTACGCCAGCCAGCCCTCATCTGCTCATCAACACCCGTGCTCACCTGCGTTCCAGCGATCGGCAGAAGGACGAAGGACTTCACCCGATGCGTTTGGCGGCCCGGAGACGTAGGAAGTCAAGGTGAGGTCGGCGGCTAGCGCGTCTGCTCTCCAACAAAGTCCTCCTGGTTGTGTTGCTGTAGTCCGCTGCTAATACACCGATCCCACCTACAACTGTCTTCTTTGCAGCCTTCATTGTTCATTAAACAAATTGCAAAAGATGTCCAGAATACTGTGGAATTATGAAATGAAAACAGAGCTTTTTGTATAGGATTCTACGGGGTACCATAACTTCCGTTAAACTGACTTCGTCACGCGCATACGTCATCATACCGCGACGTTTCAGCCGGATATTTCCCGGGAAGTTTAAAATGTCACTTTATAAGTTAACCCGGCCGTATTGGCATGTGTTGCAATGTTAAGATTTCATCATTGATATATAAACTATCAGACTGCGTGGTCGCTAGTAGTGGCTTTCAGTAGGCCTTTAAGAACACTTTTTACCGGAGAGCAATAGTGTCGCTGAACACAAGACGACAATAATGACTGTGCATGTGAGCTGTGTGCTTGCTATTTTTATGTATTTTTATCTATTTATCTATGTTCTTATGGTTTTATGTGTTATGAACTTGCACTAAATTAGTTTTGCTTACAATTTCGTTGTACAATGACAATAAAGATATATTCTATTCTATTCTCTAGTCAACGTGTGTGTTGTAACGGGTGTGCGTCGTGTCGTTGCTAGGCGATCCCACCTGTGGAGTTCATGGTGAAAAATGACAAGATCAGCCTGGCGTTCGTGGAGGTGGCCATCAACCAGCCTGTGGTCGCCAAAGGCAGCGTCTGCAGGGAGTTGAGGGTGTTCCCGGCAGAGTGTCGGGGAAGAAGATGCTCCTACAAAGGAAAGATAGTGGTGAGTGCGTGTTTGTCGCCATTGTCCCAGAGGGATTCCTTCTCATCTTTTGCGTGGTGACAGGCGGATGTCACCTGGTCCATCAATGGCGTTCCCAAAGGCATCATCAAGCAGTCTTTGGGTCAAGTGCCCGTCATGGTGAAGTCCAAGCTGTGTAACTTACACGGCATGTCGCCCAAACAGCTGGTGGAACACCACGAGGAAGCAGAGGTACGTCCTAATTGGAGATAGAGACTTTTTTTCAGGGCCGATATTGATTATTAGTACTGTATTTTTCGGACTATAAGTCACAGTTTGGGTGCGACTTATACTCAGGAGCGACTTATGTGCGAAATGATTAACACATTAGCGTCAAATATCAAATAATATTATTCACGTAAGAGACTAGACGTATAAGATTTCATGGGATTTAGCGATTAGGAGTGACAGATTGTTTGGTAAACATATAGCATGTTCTATATGTTATAGTTATTTGAATGACTCTTACCATAATATGTTACGTTAACATAGCAGTTGGTTATTTATGCCTCATATAACGTACACTTATTCAGCCTGTTGTTCACTATTCTTTACACATTTTAAATTGCCTTTCAAATGTCTATTCTTGCTGTTGGCTTTTAGCAAATACATTTCCCCCAAAAATGTGACTTATACTCCAGTGCGACTTATATATGTTTTTTTCCTTCTTTATTATGCATTTTCGGCCGGTGCGACTTATACTCCGAAAAATATGGTAATCAAGGGGGCCGATATTCATTTGCAGTAAAAGTTATTTAAACCTGAATTGATATGTTAGTGATGTACGGATCGATACTGAAATATCAATACCGCCGATACCAGATCTTTATGCTCTAATATCGATGGTCAAATCAAAATATCAATACTTTTGATACTTTAGTACAGGTGTGTCAAAACCTTTTCCACCAAAGGTTGCATACTGAAATGTCAAAAGTATTGATAATTTTGTATTTATGCTCAAACAGATATTGTCAGTTTTGTATTATTGGTGACTAAGTATTAGGGATGTCCGATAATATCGGCCTGCCGATATTATCGGCCGATAAATGCGTTAAAATGTAATATTGGAAATTATCGGTATCGGTTTTTTAATTATCTGTATCGTTTTTTTTTGTTTTTTTATTAAATCAACATAAAAAACACAAGATACACTTACAATTAGTGCACCAACCCAAAAAACCTCCCTCCCCCCATTTCTTTCTGTTATCAATATTCTGGTTCCTACATTATATATCAATATATATCAATACAGTCTGCAAGGGATACAGTCCGTAAGCACACATGATTGTGCGTGCTGCTGCTCCACTAATAGTACTAACTTTAACACTTAATTTTACTCATTTTCATTCATTACTAGTTTCTATGTAACTGTTTTTATATTGTTTTACTTTATTTTTTATTCAAGAAAATGTTTTTAATTTAGTTATCTTATTTATTTATTTATTTTTTTAAAGTACTTTATCTTCACCATACCTGGTTGTCCAAATTAGGCATAATAATGTGCCTAAAAATCGATTAGTTACCGATACCGATATCGGTATCGGTAATTAAAGAGTTGGATAATATCGGATATCGGCAAAAAGCCATTATCGGACATCCCTACTAAGTATATTATATTAATTATTATAACCTTTCATTTTTTTCCTCATTACAAATTGATTTTTTTGCTCTTTTTTTTATAAATTTGTACTGTGGTTTCTCCCCTGTAAGAATAAAATAAAAATAATGTGTGGAAATATGAATGTTCAGTTTAGGGCTGCAACTAACGATTAATTTGATAATCGATTAATCTGTCGATTATTACTTCAATTAATCGGTTAATAATCGGATAAAAGAGACAAACTACATTTCTATCCTTTCCAGTATTTTATTGGGGGAAAAAACAGCATACTGGCACCATACTTATTTTGATTATTGTTTCTAAGCTGTTTGTACATGTTGCAGTTTATAAATAAAGGTTTATATAAAAAAAAAATGTTTAAAAATTGCCTCTGCGCATAGCATAGATCCAACGAATCGATGACTAAATTGATCAGCAACTATTTTTATAATCGATTTTAATCGATTAGTTGTTGCAGCTCTAGTTCACTTACATATTAACCAGTTATGGTTGTTGTGATTTTTCAAATTAACTAATAAGATGGTTTTATTTAATTGTTTTAATTAACTAACTAAACTTTGTTTATTTTATTTAGATTTTGACAGCTTCTAATATTTTCGATCAGGGTGTATAAACTTTCTCCGCCGATGGCCGCATACTTAAAAGTCAAGTATGAGGGGGTCTTTTTGATGTTTTTAAAGTGACAATGTAAACATCCAGTGAAAAACAACAATGTTTACTTTCTGAGAAGCAACGTCCTCTGTAGTGGACAGTTTTATATCAGTCTGGAAAATGTTTCTAGGAAAAGTTAACCAACGGTTTATCTTTTAATAATGTAAATACTTCACAAACTGATGGACGTGGTGCGGTTTGCTTTGCAGAATGCGGACTTTCTTACCTCCGCCAAAACAATTGTTTGTCTGATTGTTAGCAACATAACCCAAATAGTTATGGATGAATTTTGATGAACAGTCTGAAAACAACAATTCTTCTCATC
>NC_084757.1:5293447-5298447 GCF_033978785.1 Entelurus aequoreus | reverse complement strand
TCCCTATCCAATGAATAAATAAATATTATTTAAAAAAAAAATTGATCTGAGCTGATCTATTTTATGGAGGAATAGATAGATGTATAAATAGATAGTACTTTATTGATTCCTTCAGGAGAGTTCCATCAGGAACATTTAAATTCCAGCAGCAGTGTACAGAGTAAGTAAGTAAATAATGGGAGTATAAATGGAAATAAAATAGAAAAATATTACAATAAGAATAAAAATAAAAAGCAACAATAAGAATAAAACTATAACAGTAAAAATAAGAATATAACAAGAGAAACTAGGCAGTAGTGACCATGTTATGAAAAAGTATTGCACTGTTAGTTTTGCATCCCCTGTCATCCTATCCTAGTACCCCCAGAGAGGAGTTGTACAGTCTGATGAGTTTTTGAGTCTATTAAAGTCCTGCACTTGGGATGAAGCACTCGTAGAACTGGCACACAATGTTAATGAAGAAGTATTGATTTTGAATGGAATGGAATCCCCAAAGAGTCACTGCCCTAAGTATGACACCTTGATCTGGGTGTTCTCTTTAGGCCACATCTTCCCTCATGACACAAATACACATTAGCAGATAATAAAAAATAATAATAAGCTCTACTTACAGTTTGGAATGACTTGACATTTTCTCAAGACCTTCCACGTGTTCTTTGTGCTTCCAGGCCTTGGTGGACTTCACAGACTTTCAGATCTTCCAGGAGCTGATCAAAGGCCGCGAGGACAACTCCTTCTACAAGAGCTGCGTCTCCGAGATGCTGCGCATGGTCTCGGAGACGCACTGCACCACGCGCGGCAAGGTGCTGGCCTACCTGGGCGAGCGCTTCCGGGTCAAGATGAACCTCCCCGAGTGGTACACCAACGAGGAGTGCGCCAACTACCTGCTGGAGTACGCTCTTTGCGCACGTCACGCCTCGGCGCCGGCCCGAGCTCACACCCCCTTCTGTCCTCTGCCCAGCGAGTGCATCTGCATCCACCTGAGGTCCAGCCTGGAGAAGTTCTACATGCTGTGTCTGATGACCAGGAAGCTCTTCACCTTCGCCAAGCAGGAGTGCATGGAGGAGAACCCCGACAGCATCATGTGCCAGGAAGTGCTCACTCCCGGCCATCTCTACCTCATGTTCCTCAAAGTACGCCACCTGTAAAACGGAGCACACTGACCACCAGGTGGCGCACCACGCGGGGCAGGGAAGACCTAACGCCTCTTTTGGGTGTGTTGCCAGGAGAGGATGCTTGCCTGGCTGGTGTCGGTCCAGTTGTCCTTCCAGAAGCGAGCGAGTCGCATGAGCGGCGACTGGAGCGCCGATAAGGTGATGAAGATGTTGAACTTGGGCACGGACCTCACCAAATCCTTTGAATACCTGCTGGCCACAGGGAACCTCATCTCCAAGACAGGTAAGGACATCAGGCTGATGAAACAGGATGTCAACAAAAAAACTCTAAACTCGCCGATACAAGCGGTCATGCAAAACTGGACAGCTAGTTAACGTCTACCGTTTTTTCCAAACTATAAGCCACACCCACTAAATATTAAGAAAATTTTTCCATATGTTAGCTCAGGGGTCACCAACCTTTTTGGAACCAAGAGCTACTTCTTGGGTAGTGATTAATGCGAAGGGCTACCAGTTTGATACACACTTAAATAAATTGCCAGAAATAGCCAATTTGCTCAATTTACCTTTAACTCTATGTTATTATTAATAATTAATGATATTTACACTTAATTGAACGGTTTAAAAGAGGAGAAAACACGAAAAAAAATGACAATTAAATTTTGAAACATAGTTTATCTTCAATTTCGACTCTTTAAAATTCAAAATTCAACCGAAAAAAAAGAAGAGAAAAACTAGCTCATTCGAATCTTTTTGAAAAACTTAAAAAAATAATTTATGGAACATCATTAGTAATTTTTCCTGATTAAAATTAATTTTAGAATTTTGATGACATGTTTTAAATAGGTTAAAATCCAATCTGCACTTTGTTAGAATATATAACAAATTGGACCAAGCTATATTTCTAACAAATCATTATTTCTTCTAGATTTTCCAGAACAAAAATTTTAAAAGAAATTCAAAATACTTTGAAATAAGATTTAAATTTGATTCTACAGATTTTCTAGATTTGCCAGAATAATTTTTTTGAATTTTAATCATAATAAGTTTGAAGAAATATTTCACAAATATTCTTCGTCGAAAAAACAGAAGCTAAATTGAAGAATTAAATTAAAATGTATTTGTTATTCTTTACAATAATAAAAAAAAAAATTACTTGAACATTGATTTAAATTGTCAGGAAAGAAGAGGAAGGAATTTAAAAGGTAAAAAGGTATATGTGTTTAAAAATCCTAAAATCATTTTTAAGGTTGTATTTTTTCTCTAAAATTGTCTTTCTGAAAGTTATAAGAAGCAAAGTAAAAAAAATAATGAATTTATTTAAACAAGTGAAGACCAAGTCTTTAAAATATTTTCTTGGATTTTCAAATTCTATTTGAGTTTTGTCTCTCTTAGAATTAAAAATGTCGAGCAAAGCGAGACCAGCTTGCTAGTAAATAAATACAATTAAAAAAAATAGAGGCAGCTCACTGGTAAGTGCTGCTATTTGAGCTATTTTTAGAACAGGCCAGCGGGCTACTCATCTGGTCCTTACGGGCTACCTGGTGCCCGCGGGCACCGCGTTGGTGACCCCTGTGTTAGCTGCACCGGACTATAAGCCGCAGATATATATGTCGTGAAATGAGTTATTTACACAGAAATATTATGTAAATGTTTATTTACATACCTTAATTGTTTCCAAATGGCAGTAAAACGGCTGATCAAACAAAACAGAAGTCATGGTCATGGACCCACCAGCTGCCTAAGCTAGCTCTCCAATCAGCTAAACAGACTCAATAACTACACGGTGACGTTTTGGTGAATTTACTGAGGGATTTCTGAAAGTGAAACAATACCAAAAGAATGCCATCGTAAGTTAATAATTATAACACAGACACTCGTAAACGTGTTAGCATATTAGCTGATGCTAAGGACGCTAGCTTCATTACATTACGATAGCACGTACAAATATGCATGAAAACACTCCTAGTAAGTGTGAATAGTTTTAGTTATATTGTAAAACTTACAAACGTTGCTTGGAGTGGAGTGATGAATGAAGAATCCATACGAGTAGAAACGCTATTGATGGCTGGAAGACTGAAAGCACTCTACTTCCTGTTGAGAGCACTAAATGGAGGGCGTTCAAAAGATGGCGCCATAGCACAAACAAAAAAACGCCTTCTCAGTGTATTTGCTTGTTTTTAAAAAAAAACAAAACTATTCGTATTACGGCAGTCAGCGAAGAAAAATCCATTAATTAGCCGCACCGTTTTACAAGCCACAGGGTGCAAAGTGTAGGAAAACAGTAGCGGCTTATAGTCCAGAATTGACAGTAAATGTCCTCCAATAAGCGCCAACATTGGTCGTTTCTTCTATTTTAGTCAAGTCATTTACAAAAGGTTAACATGGTTGCCTATAGACTGCTAGCAGCGAGCAGCTACACAACAGCTAAGCATATAAGCAATGTCCTTATTGTCTTTATTGTAACAAAACATGTTAGTGTACATGAAACATATGTTTATTATTGTCATTTAGTCCTTAAATAAAATAGACAACTTGTCTTTTAGTAGTAAGTAAACAAACAAAGACTCCTAATTAGTCTGCTGACGTATGCAGTAACATATTGTGTCATTTATACACCTATTATTTTGTACACATTATGGGGGACAAACTGTAAAAATGGATTATTAATCTACTTGTTCATTTACTGTTAATATCTGCTTATTTTCTGTTTTAACATGTTCTATCTACACTTCTGTTCAAATGTAATAATCACTTATTCTTCTCTTCTTTGATACTTTACATTAGTTTTGGATGATACCACACATTTAGGTATCGACCCGATACCAAGTAGTTACAGGATCATACATTGGTCATATTCAAAGTCCTCATGTGTCCAGGGACGTATTTACTGACTTTATAATAATACTATGAATTTTAAAAAAAACGGAAAAAGATTTTGTGATGCTAAAAAAATATCGATGCCATCAGTAGTATCGACTAAATACACTCCTGTGCTTGGTATCATTACAGTGGATGTCAGGTGTAGATCCATCCATGGCATTTGTTTACATTGTGACGCCTGTGAGCTATTGTATCCTCCTACGGTGTGTAGTGAAGCATGCTTAGCTATTCCTCGTCCTCCAGTGATAATGCTACTTGTAAGAAACATACTTTATTTGTCGCCATGGAGGCAAGGATGAGTGATTTAGAAGTAGCTAAAACACTAGCTAGCTAGCCATGTCTTAAAGCATCTCTTCCTGAGGGTGTTTCAGTGTTATAACTTCACCTTTATCTTTACTTTTTACACCAAAATGCGCCCATTCTCCCTTTTCTGTCTACACACTGTGTCTGCTTGTAAGTACTCTGTGTGTGTGCGCTGCCCAACATGCTCCTCTGCTGGTAAAACCAGCGGTATAGTACCGAATAAGATTCACTAGTATATTGTACAACCCTACTATGAATCATGCTGATGTCGTATGGGTTTAATATCGATACACATAGGCTCCAATAGTAGCAGTGTGTGACATACCCTCCCACTCAGGTCTGGGCATGCTGCAGAACACGGGTCTTTGCGTGGTGGCCGACAAGCTCAACTTCATCCGCTACCTCTCGCACTTCCGCTGCGTGCACAGAGGCGCCGCCTTCGCCAAGATGAGGACCACCTCCGTCAGGAAGCTGCTGCCCGAGTCGTGGGGCTTCCTGTGCCCCGTCCACACCCCGGACGGGGAGCCGTGCGGCCTCATGAACCACATGACGGCCAGCTGCGAGATCGTGACGCGGTCGCTGCCCACCCTGACGCTGCCCGCCCTGCTGTGTTCCCTCGGTGAGCGCCCGCCTCCGCCTTGTCCCGCGTCTTCTTCCTGTCTCATCTCGGTTGTGTCAAGGTGTCACTCCAATGGACGG
>NC_084757.1:5248447-5290947 GCF_033978785.1 Entelurus aequoreus | reverse complement strand
CACAGCATGCTGAGCGTGGTGGCCAACTTCATCCCCTACTCGGACCACAACCAGAGTCCCAGGAACATGTACCAGTGTCAGATGGGTAAGTGCGGCGGCGCTTCGGAGACGTGTCTCGGAGCCCTCTAAGGTGGTCTTCCTCGCCAGGTAAACAGACCATGGGCTTCCCGCTGCACGCCTTCCTGGAGCGCTCCGACAACAAGCTGTACCGACTGCAGACCCCGCAGAGCCCCCTGGTGAGGCCCCACATGTACGACCACTACAACCTGGACAACTACCCCAGCGGCACCAACGCCGTCGTGGCCGTCATCTCCTACACGGGCTACGACATGGAGGACGCCATGGTGAGTCGCCCTTCTTGCTTGTGTGGAGTTTGTCCCCTGACGCGCGCCCCCTGCTGGTCAGATCGTCAACAAGGCCTCGTGGGAGCGGGGCTTCGCTCACGGCTGCATCTACAAGACCGACCTGGTGGACCTGGCCGACAAGGCGCGCGGCCAGGACGGCGTGGTGTTCGGGACCAAGCCGGGCGACCCCAAGGTGGGGGACAAACTGGACGCCGACGGACTCCCTGCGGTCGGTGCCACGCTGCGATACGGCGACCCCTACTACTGCTACATCAACCCCAACACCGGACAGTCCTACGTCGCCTACTACAAGTACGTCTCCCTTTCCCCGCAGGACTGCAATCTAGTTGTGGCTGTGACAGACAATTGGCCAGGACGCAATAAAACGTTGATATATTTAATTGAGAGACAAAAAACATGATCCATCCATCCATTTTCTACCGCTTGTCCCTTAAAAAACACAAAACTTTTCTTGTTTGAGTCTCCAAAAATGTCCAATAAGAGCAGAAGTTGCTTTTTAAAAAAAAAAAAAATCAAATTATAAATGGAAAAAGCCAGATTACGCTACTTGCTAAACACGGTTGTTTGGTTGGCTGCTACATCTTCTTATTCTCTGGCAGACAATGCGCCTTAAGAAGAAAAGTTACGATACATGTGACTCTTACAGCTCATGATTCCAGTCAGAATCCATTCTCACAATGATACCAAATAGTATCACAGTGTATAGTGCAGCCTCCTGCGATAACGATATACATCACGACATATTATTTGGTATATAAATGATAAGACCTTACCAAAGCTCCTAATGTAGCTGCTGTGACATGTTGGCTCGTTGATAGCAGTTAGCATGTTTCATACACCAAGTTATATGACTAAAGCAGGGGTCACCAACGCGGTGCCCGCGGGCACCAGGTAGCCCGTAAGGACCAGATGAGTAGCCCGCTGGCCTGTTCTAAAAATAGCTCAAATAGCAGCACTTACCAGTGAGCTGCCTCTATTTTTTTAAATTGTATTTATTTACTAGCAAGCTGGTCTCGCTTTGCCCGACATTTTTAATTCTAAGAGAGACAAAACTCAAATAGAATTTGAAAATCCAAGAAAATATTTTAAAGACTTGGTCTTCACTTGTTTAAATAAATTCATTATTGTTTTTACTTTGCTTCTTATAACTTTCAGAAAGATAATTTTAGAGAAAAAATACAACCTTAAAAATGATTTTAGGATTTTTAAACACATATACCTTTTAAATTCCTTCCTCTTCTTTCCTGACAATTTAAATCAATGTTCAAGTAACATTTTTTTATTTTATTGTAAAGAATAATACATACATTTTAATTTAATTCTTCATTTTAGCTTGTTTTTTCGACGAAGAATATTTGTGAAATATTTCTTCAAACTTATTATGATTAAAATTAAAAAAAAATATTCTGGCAAATCTAGAAAGTCTGTAGAATCAAATTTAAATCTTATTTCAAAGTCTTTTGAATTTTTTTTTTACATTTTTGTTCTGGAAAATCTAGAAGAAATAATGATTTGTCTTTGTTAGAAATATAGCTTGGTCCAATTTGTTATATATTCTAACAAAGTGCAGATTGGATTTTAACCTATTTAAAACATGTCATCAAAATTCTAAAATTAATCTTAATCAGGAAAAATGACTAATGATGTTCCATAAATTGTTTTTTTAATTTTTTCAAAAAGATTCGAATTAGCTAGTTTTTATCTTCTTTTTTTTCGGTTGAATTTTGAATTTTAAAAGAGTCGAAATTGAAGATAAACTATGTTTCAAAATTTAATTGTCATTTTTTTTTCGTGTTTTCTCCTCTTTTAAACCGTTCAATTAAGTGTAAATATCATTAATTATTAATAATAACATAGAGTTAAAGGTAAATTGAGCAAATTGGCTATTTCTGGCAATTTATTTAAGTGTGTATCAAACTGGTAGCCCTTCGCATTAATCACTACCCAAGAAGTAGCTCTTGCTTTCAAAAAGGTTGCTGACCCCTGGACTAAAGTGTCAAATTAGATGGAAAAAGCTAGCAGGCTTAAGTTAGCAAGTGTCATATGCAGGCATGTGATTTTTACGTCGAAAGTCGGAATTCCATCTTTTTTAATCTCGGGGGGGAAAAAATGTATCTCCCGTTTTTCCGTTTTACCGATATCGGTAATTAAAGAGTTGGACAATATCGGAATATCGGATATCGGCAAAAAGCCATTATCGGACATCCCTAGTTACAAGTTAGGGAAAGTCCTTCTAGTTCCACGGAGATGGTCTAAAAACGTACTTTTAAATGTGAGTTGTTATAAATGATCCTTACCAAAAAGTTTTTTGTTTTTTTTTTAATCGATTTTTGAAAATTAGAAATGGATTTGGAATCGGGGTAAACGGTTGCAAAAATAGCTCAAAAAGTTAGCATGTTAATGCTATCATGCTTGCAAACTAACGTGAGCATGATAATAATTGGCTTGTGTCACATACCAAGGAATTAGGGTGGGGGGTACAATTAGCATGCTAACATCAAAGACCTTACCAAAGCTCCTAATGTAGCTGCTGTGACATGTTGCATCATTTCCAGTTGCTCGTTGATAGCAGTTAGCATGTTTCATACACCAAGTTATATGACTAAAGTGTCAAATTAGATGGAAAAAGCTAGCAGGCTTAAGTTAGCAAGTGTCATATTCAGGCATGTGATTTTTACGTCGAAAGTCGGAATTCCGTCTTTTTTAATCTCGGGGGAAAAAAAAAATAATCTCCCGTTTTTCCGTTTTTTTTCCGACCCTAAATCAAGATTCGAGACGTAGTTTATATTACACCGTAGTTGATTGGTCGATATGTTCCTTGTTATGACTGATGACGTTAATAACGTCATCATTCATAATGGTTACTACGGCCATTTTCCATATGTAAACGATGTCGGTTCTCGAGAGAAAGGACGCTTTACGAGTAAAAGAAATTGATAAACATGTCAAAAATAAGTTTGGATGGGACTGGATGGAAAGGGAAATCACTGATACTGTTGGGAAGAAGGAAGTTACCACTTTGTTCAGTGATTTTATTGGGAAAATCGATGGTCCCGGAAAGGTTTTGTGCACGTGGTGTCATGATAATATTGACTATGGATCACGAGGTTTCAAGGCTTTGGAAGTACATGCGAAACGCCAAAAACATAAACAACTTGAAGCAAAGAAAACAAACTTTTCACTAGCTGCTACTTTTGGATGTCAACCGAAAGTGAGCAAACCTTACGGACTTCATGCTTTGTTTACATCGACAACTGCCGTAGACACGGAGAGGAAAGATCCACCCACTTCAGTTGCAGACAGGGTTGTTAATAATGAGGTAAGCTAAAAAATATTTGCTTGCGAAATACGCATGTTTGTTTGAAATATTAACCAATTATCACTGGAGGATAATCATGCTAAGGTAGTTTATTTGTCGCTAATTAGGCGAGGATTGCTGATTTAGAAGCAGCTTTGCACTGTGGAGGGACGTTAGCACGTTCGCTTGTGGCTGACAAATGACTAAAATGTTTATCGTCTGCAAAATGTAGTCTTTTTTTTGGTACTAAAATATATTTGTTACAGGTTACAAACGCTCCTCTTGGCTGCTATTCTTAAAAATATAAAGATTTTTGAAAATTGTAAATCTCGCTTTGGATGTGAATTGATTTTTTTTTTTCTCCAGCATACCGCCACCTAGTTTCAAGGCTTTGGAAGTACATGCGAAACGGCAAAAACATAAACAACTTGAAGCAAAGAAAACTAACTTTTCACTAGCTGCTACTTTTGGATGTCGACCGAAAGTGAGCAAACCTTACGGACTTCATCTTTTGTTTAAACTGCCGTAGACACGGAGAGGAAAGATCCACCCACTTCAGTTGCAGACAGGGTTGTTAATAATGAGGTAAGCTAAAAAATATTTGCTTGCGAAATACGCATGTTTGTTTGAAATATTAACCAATTATTGCTTAGCGAAATATAAATGGGTTTTTCTAAAAATAAAAAGCCACGTGAAAATATATTATGAAATTACAGAAATTCAAAGAGTCGCATTATTGAATCCAGTTAACAATTTATTTGAAATAAATTTGCATATAATACTATTTTGTAATATTAACTTCTTATGTAGTCTGTTGCAACTATTGTCAGTGGTGTAACAATCTTGAAGGTAAATATTCTCACACTTGTTTCATGCAATATGTCAGTGTCCTCACATTGTTATTATTTCCTATTTTCAAATATGAGTAAACAATACTAAACATGTTTAATTATTTTCATAAATGTATACCGTATTTCCTTGAATTGCCGCCAGGAATATAGTATTCGCCTACCTAGAATTACAGCCGGGTCAAACTCGTTTCGCAAAATAATTAGCGCATGCTTGACACTTCCGCCGGGTCAAATATGAGTCATTAAATGACTCCCGCCTCCTGGTGGTAGAGGGCGCTAGTGATCCTTCTTGCGACTACTGGTACTGCAGAAGACCGGTGCTGCAGAAGAAGACGACAAGCAGCAAGCGTGAGCAGCGATCGTTTGCTTGCACTTTTAACATAGAGGATTACATATCTAAAATAAAACAGTTTTCTAAACTGGACTTTCAATGGAAGCAGGAGGTAATAATTAAAGGAATATCTCCATCGAGACAGAGAGACTTTTAAAACTGAAGAAAGATAAGGAAGACTGCTTTTGATCAGAAGCAGCTGCACATGGACTCATTTATAGGTAAAGGTAAGACCATAATAACGTGTTTTTTTTATTAAATGTGCTTTTCATGATAAGGTAAGCGCAGGAGTGAGAAGAGGTTTTAAAATAATTAGCGCATGCTTGCCCATTCCGCATGCTTTTGGTAAGCGCAGGAGTGAGAAGAGGTTTTAAATTCATTAGCGCCCCGGCGGCTATTCAAGGAAATACGGTATCCTATTTTGGCGAAAAGAATGAAATGTTACTGAAGTAATGTGGTAATACCGTAAATAAACTGTAGATAATAACACTGATCAATGTGACACCTGTGGATGTGAAATGAACACAAGATGTATATATTAGTGACTAAATACTGTTGGGACTGAACCATATACCGTCATTCATTGGGTTATGTATGTTCTATTAATCATGTTTTCATGTCTTTAAACACTCAAATATTTACTTCAAATGGTGCTGTCTTTGTTCATTTTAGCATGTTAAATTGGTGAAAACCAGGAGCTTCGGGAGGCCTTCGCCCCCCTTGTCCCCCCACCAGGGCCTTCGTCCCCCAGACCTCCGGAAATGTTTTCAGTCTTTTTCATTGTGGTCAAATCACATGCCTGCATATACCAAGGAGGGGGGTAAATGGTTTGGAAAATTAGCTCAAAAAGTTAGCATGTTAACGTTAGCACGCTTGTAAGCCACAAGAAAAACATGTAAAGTTCGCCAAAAAGGTATGTTTATGCTAGCATGCTAA
Organism: Entelurus aequoreus; assembly: GCF_033978785.1. NCBI lineage: Eukaryota > Metazoa > Chordata > Actinopteri > Syngnathiformes > Syngnathidae > Entelurus > Entelurus aequoreus. The sequence goes on along the minus strand of NC_084757.1, from coordinate 5,285,166 downwards.
CAGGCTGGCAAAGTAACAATATCAGAGCCAATTATTTCCACTATTGGCTCTGATTTAAATCCTTTGGGTTTTTCCTCCCTCAAATGGGTTTGTAAACAATAACAACAACAGCTAAATATGTTGTGATACTAAAAATACTGCTGTAATTAAGATTAAGATTAAAGTACCAATGATTGTCACACACACACTAGATGTGGTGAAATTTGTCCTCTGCATTTGTCCCATCCCCTTGGGGAGCAGTGGGCAGCAGCGGCGCCGCGCCCGGGAATCATTTTGGTGATTTAACCCCCAACTCCGACCCTTGATGCTGAGTGCCAAGCAGGGAGGTTATGGGTCCCATTTTTATAGTCTTTGGTATGACTCGGCTGGGATTTGAACTCCAACCTACCGATCTCAGGGCGGTCACTGTAGTATCAATATACTGATACTGTACTTGGTATCGTTACTGTTGATATGTGTATCGATCCAACCGCCTCTGGAATTCCATTTTAGCTGTGACGAGCGTGGCTTATTGTTTCCTACGGTGTGTGGTTTAGCTTAACATAGTATATTATCACTGGAGGATAATCATGCTAAGGTAGTTTATTTGTTGCTGATTTGGAAGCAGCTTTGCACTGTGGAGGGACGTTAGCACGTTCGCTTGTGGCTGACAAATGACTAAAATGTCTATCGTCTGCAAAATGTAGTCTTTTTTTTGGTACTAAAATATATTTGTTACAGGTTACAAACGCTCCTCTTGGATGCTATTCTTAAAAATATAAAGATTTTTGAAAATGATAAATCTCGCTTTGGATGTGAATTTATATTTTTTTTCTCCAGCATACCGCCACCTAGTGTCTAGAGTTGCAGCTAAATACCCCCAGTCCCATTCTAAGGTGTTAATGTATGATAAAGAAGGTTTTGGTTGTGCTCTCCAGGAGCCAGGAGGCGTGCGTGGTGGACAACATCAAGGTGTGCAGCAACGACGCGGGCACGGGGTCCTTCAAGCGCGTGTGCATCACGGTGCGCGTGCCCAGAAACCCGGTCATCGGGGACAAGTTCGCCAGCCGCCACGGCCAAAAGGGCATCCTGAGCCGCCTGTGGCCCCCCGAGGACATGCCCTTCACCGAGAGCGGGATGAGTCCGGACATCCTCTTCAACCCCCACGGCTTCCCCTCGCGCATGACCATCGGGATGCTCATCGAGAGCATGGCGGGCAAGTCGGGCGCCCTGCACGGCCTGAGTCACGACGCCACGCCCTTCACCTTCTCCGAGGACAACTCGGCCCTGGAGTACTTTGGGAAGATGCTGCGGGCGGGCGGCTACAACCACTACGGCACGGAGCGCCTCTACAGCGGCATGAGCGGCCTGGAGCTGGAGGCGGACATCTTCATAGGCGTGGTCTACTACCAGCGGCTGCGTCACATGGTGTCGGACAAGTTCCAGGTGCGGACCACGGGGGCGCGCGACAAGGTGACCAACCAGCCGGTGGGCGGGAGGAACATCCAGGGCGGCATCCGCTTCGGGGAGATGGAGCGTGACGCCCTGCTGGCGCACGGCGCCTCCTTCCTGCTCCACGACCGCCTCTTCAACTGCTCCGACCGCTCGGTGGCGCAGGTGTGCGTGGACTGCGGCAGCTTGATGTCGCCGCTGCTGGAGAAGCCGCCACCCCACTGGTCGTCCACGCGCCACCGCAAGACCGCCTGCACGCTGTGCGGCAAAAGCGACTCCATCGACTCGGTGTCGGTGCCGTACGTCTTCCGCTACTTTGTGGCCGAGCTCGCCGCCATGAACATCAAAGTCAAGCTGGACGTCAAGTGAACGCCGGTCACATGGATTTATACCGGACACGTTGCCACGGAGACGGCCGACTCTGGCTAGACAAAAGCTTTTGACTGTGACAAGAAAACGTAAACATTGTCTCTACGAGGGGGCGGGTGTTTGTATCGTCATGGCAACCTGCTTGTAATTTAATGCCTTTTGGAATAAATCTCCCAATTTATTAAAAAGTTGATAAGACCAGTATGAACGATTCCTGGGGTGACGATTTAGGATCCATTCTGGATTCAAACCGATTTTGCCATAATTATACTGACACTTTTTCAAAACAGGTTACAAGTAGGGATGTCCGATAATATCGGCCTGCTGATATTATCGGCCGATAAATGCGTTAAAATGTAATATCGGAAATTATCGGTATCGTTTTTTTAATTATCTGTATCGTTGTTTTTTTTTATTACTATTTTTTTTATTAAATCAACATAAAAAACACAAGATACACTTACAATTAGTGCACCGACCCAAAAAACCTCCCTCCCCCCATTTCTTTCAGTTATTAATATTCTGCTTCCTACATTATATATCAATATATATCAATACAGTCTGCAAGGGATACAGTCCGTAAGCACACATGATTGTGCGTGCTGCTGCTCCACTAATAGTACTAACCTTTAACACTTCGTTTTACTCATTTTCATTAATTACTAGTTTCTATGTAACTGTTTTTATATTGTTTTACTTTCTTTTTTATTCAAGAAAATGTTTGTAATTTAGTTATCTTTTTTTTTTTTTTTTTTTTTAAAGTACCTTATCTTCACCATACCTGGTTGTCCAAATTAGGCATAATAATGCGTTAATTCCACGACTGCATATATCGGTAATTAAAGAGTTGGACAATATCGGAATATCGGCAAAAAGCCATTATCGGACATCCCTAGTTACAAGTTAGGGAAAGTCCTTCTAGTTGCACGGAGATGGTCTAAAAACGTACTTTTAAATGTGAGTTGTTATAAATGATCCTTACCAAAAAGTTTTTTTTTTTTTTTTTTTTTTTAATCGATTTTTGAAAATTAGAAATGTATTTGGAATCGGGGTAAACGGTTGCAAAAATAGCTCAAAAAGTTAGCATGTTAATGCTATCATGCTTGCAAACTAACGTGCGCATGATAATAATTGGCTTGTGTCACATACCAAGGAATTAGGGTGGGGGGTACAATTAGCATGCTAACATCAAAGTGCTAACTTTTTTAGCTACGGTAATTGTTACATTTTTGTCTCTCTCTAATTCCTTGGTATGTGACACAAGCTAACTATTATCATGCTCATGTTAGCTTACAAGCATGCTAACATTAACATGCTAACTTTACGTTTTTTTCCCCCCGCAAATTACACAGCATGATAACTTTTTGCGCTAAATTTGCAGCCGTTTACTCCAGACGATTTAGGATCCATTCTGGATTCAAACCGATTTTGGCATAAGTCCTTCTGGTTGCATGGAGATGGTCTAAAAACTTACTTTTAAAAGTGAGTTGTTATTAATGACCCTTACCAAAAAGTTGATTTGATTTATTTTTAATACATTTTTCAAAATTAGGAATGTATTTGGAATCTGCGTAAACGGTTGCAAAAATAGCTCAAAAAGTTAGCATGTTAATGTTAGCATGCTTGTAAGCTAATTCCTTCGTATGTGACACAAGCCAATTATTAACATGCTCACGTTAGTTTGCAAGCATGCTAACATTAACATGCTAACTTTTTGAGCTATTTTTGCAACCGTTTACCCCGATTCCAAATAAATTCCTAATTTTCCAAAATCGATTAAAATAAAAAAAATAAATACATTTTTGAAAATTAGGAATGTATTTGGAATCGGTTGCAAAAATAGCTCAAAAAGTTGGCATGTTAATGTTAGCATGCTTGTAAACTAACGTGCGCATGATAATAATTGGCTTTTGTCACATACCAAAGAATTAGAGGGGGGGAAAAAATAAGTAGAACTAGCATGCTAACTTTAAAGTGCTAACTTTTTTTTAGCTAATTGTACTTCTATTTTTCTCTCTAATTCCTTGGTACGTTACACAAGCTAACTATTATGCTCACGTTAGCTTACAAGCATGCTAACATTAACATGCTAACTTTACGTTCCCCCCCCCCCCCCCCCAATTACACCGCACTATAAGGCGCACCTTCAACGAATGGCCTATTTTACAACTTTGTTCATATATAAGGCGCACCGCATTATAAGGCGCATAGAATAGACGCTACAGTAGAGGCTGGGGTTGCGAGAGCTGTTGTGGTTCAATATTGGTCCATATATAAGGCGCACCGGAGTATAAGGCGCACTGTCAGCTTTTGAGAAAATTTGAGGTTTTTAGGTGCGCCTTACAGTGAGGAAAATACGGTATTTGCGCTAAATTTGCAGCCGTTTACTCCAGAGTCATATAACTTGGTACGTAACACTTGTGAACATTAAAGTGCAAACTTTTTTATTTAACACTTTACAAGTGTCATGTACCAAGTTATATGACTCTGGAGTAAATGGCTGCAAATTTTGCACAAAAAGTTATCATGCTAATTTTTAGCCTGCTATCCGTTAACACAGGGGTCACCAACCTTTTTGAAAGCAAGAGCTACTTCTTGGGTAGTGATTAATGCGAAGGGCTACCAGTTTGATACACACTTCAATAAATTGCCAGAAATAGCCAATTTGCTCAATTGACCTTTAACTCTATGTTATTATTAATAATTAATGATATTTACACTTAATTGAACGGTTTAAAAGAGGAAAAAACACGGAAAAAATGACATTTAAATTTTGAAACATAGTTTATCTTCAATTTCGACTCTTTAAAATTCAAAATTCAACTGAAAAAAAGAAGAGAAAAACTAGCTAATTCGAATCTTTTTGAAGAAATTAAAAAAAGAATTTATGGAACATCATTAGTAATTTTTCCTGATTAAGATTAATTTTAGAATTTTGATGACATGTTTTAAATAGGTTAAAATCCAATCTGCACTTTGTTAGAATATATAACAAATTGGACCAAGCTATATTTCTAACAAAGACAAATCATTATTTCTTCTAGATTTTCCAGAACAAACATTTTAAAAGAAATTCAAAAGACTTTGAAATAAGATTTAAATTTGATTCTACAGATTTTCTAGATTTGCCAGAATAATTTTTTTGAATTTTAATCATAATAAGTTTGAAGAAATACTTCACAAATATTCTTTGTCGAAAAAACAGAAGCTAAAATGAAGAATTAAATTAAAATGTATTTATTATTCTTTACAATAAATAAAAATAATTTACTTGAACATTGATTTAAATTGTCAGGAAAGAAGAGGAAAGAATTTAAAAGGTAAAAAGGTATATGTGTTTAAAAATCCTAAAATCATTTTTAAGGTTGCATTTTTTTCTCTAAAATTGTCTTTCTGAAAGTTATAAGAAGCAAATTAAAAAAAATAATGAATTTATTTAAACAAGTGAAGACCAAGTCTTTAAAATATTTTCTTGGATTTTCACATTCTATTTGAGTTTTGTCTCTCTTAGAATCAAAAATGTCGGGCAAAGTGAGACCAGCTTGCTAGTAAATAAATACAATTTAAAAAATAGAGGCAGCTCACTGGTAAGTGCTGCTATTTGAGCTATTTTTAGAAGAGGCCAGCGGGCTACTCATCTGGTCCTTACGGGCTACCTGGTGCCCGCGGGCACCGCGTTGGTGACCCCTGCGTTAACATGTGTCACATATCAAGTTATATGACTAAGGTGTATGGCTGTGTAATTGGAGAAAAAAAACTTAAAGTTAGCTAAAAAGTTATGTTTATGTTAATATGCTAACATTAGCATGCTAGCAGCTAACAAGTGTAACAGACAAAAACAGGATGGCGATGTAACAATTATCAATTAAATTATTATTGGCTCTGATTTAAAAATACAAATCGCGTTCTGGATGTGAATTTTATTTATTTTTTTGTACCACTAGAAAATAATTTAATGTTAGTCGTCGTCAAAATTTCCACAAATAGTGTTCCCCACACTAAAAGGACTCTAAAATCCAATTCTATGTTGAACATGTGAATGCAACGCTGTAGAAAAAAAGACTTGCTAGGCTGTGGATGGTTGTTAATAATATTATTTATATATATATTTTTTTTACTCAAATGTTTTACAAAAACACTTCAAATGTGGAAGTTCAGCTGATCTACTTATAGATGACATTTACACACAAAAACAAAACCTGTATACGAACAATACTAGTTCTCAGCCAAAAACGACACAAGTCGCGCTAAAAGCAAATTAGCGCAGACGACAACATCCTCGCACATTTAAATGACAAAGTACAACCATGGGGGCAGAGTTCAAATATATATTTTTTAAAATCTGAATTAAAATCTTTTAAAATGTATCTATGTGGTAGAAAAAATAGAAGGAGCATCTAGAAAAAGGTTTAAAGCACCTCAAAAAAAAAGGAATGCGGTTATATTATGTTTTTTTCTGCCGTCTTACGTGAAGCTTTGTTGAGACAATAGGAAACTTCTAGGCTTTTGTAAAAGTTGTTAGAATAAGTTAGTATCAAAAAATAGGAACAACTGAAGAAAGGAACTTGAAATGTTGAGACATACTAAATTGGACTGAGTGTGTGTGCGTGTTACCTAGAGATGTTTGATGATGTCACAGGCAAGACGGCGTGAAGACGCTGTCCCGGAAACAAAAGTGAGGTAGCGTCCTCGCCTCTTCTTCCTGTTTCCTGCTGTGCTTTGTCCGACAAATGAAAATACTGCACTTTTAAAATAGGAGTAAAAAAAAAAAAAAAAAGTCTGAAGTGGTCCTGATGCAAGTGGTCCATGATGGCGCTACTCCATGATGGCGCTACTCCATGATGGCGCTACTCCATGATGGCGCTACTCCATGATGGCGCTACTCCATGATGGCGCTACTCCATGATGGCTCTGTAGATGACGGGCTCGATGTAGTCGCCGCGGTACCGTGAGTTAATGACCCGTTGCCTCTTGGACTCCTGGATGATCTCCTTGTCCTCGAAGATGCCGTCGAACCTCATGTCCGACGCCTTGGACTGCGCACACGGACACGACATGAGGCGCCAGGGCGGGACCACTTGGGGACGGCGGCGACGCTCACTCACCAGTCGGGACTTGACCCTCTTGGGGAGCTCCTCGTCCAGCGTGTACACGTCGTCTCGCTTGGCCGTCAGCTGGGAGCCGTCCTCAAACTCCACCTGGGCAAGGACACTGTTGACAGGCCACGCCCACTTTGCCCGCCACACTTGTCAAAACCCTAAACCTAATGCGAATCCCAGTCCTAACCAAAACCTTGATCCAAATTCCAACACCAACACTAAACCTAACACTATAAGCAATCCCAGTCTTAACCAAAACTTTAAACCTAATCCAAAAAAACCTGAATTTTAATACCAATCCAAAACCTAATTAACACTTTAACCCTAATCCAAACCAAATCCCTATCCCCAAATCCAAACTATACCCTAAACCTTGATCCAAATTCCAACCCCAATCAAAACACTAACCCGAAAACAAACCCCGGTCCTAACCTTAACCCTATACCCCCACCCCAAAAAACTTGCTTCCAACCTAAAACAAAACCTTGAACCTAATCCTAATTCCCAACCCCAGTCCTAACCAAAACCTTGATCCAAATTCCAACACCAACACTAACTCCAAACAAAACCTCAACACTAAACCCAACCCCAGCTCTAACCAAAACCTCGACCAAAATCCCGACCCCAATCAAAACACTAACCCGAAAAATTAACCAAAATCTTAAACCTGAATTTTAAAACCAACCCAAAACCTAATCAAAACTTTAACCCTTATCCAAACCAAATCCCTATCCCCAAGTCCAAACTATACCCTAAACTTAAAGCTAAAGCCAACCCCAGTCCTAACCAAAACCTTGATCCAAATTCCAACACCAACCCCAAACAAAACCTCAACACTAAACCCAACAAAACCTTGAACCTAATCCTAATTTTCAACCCCAACAAAATGACTAACCCTAATCCCAAACAACCCTTACACCTAACACTAAAACCAACCACAGTCCTTGACCAAAATCCCAAGCCCAATCAAAACCCTAACCCTGAAACAAACCCCGGTCCTAACCTTAACCCTATACCCCCCCAAAAAACTTGATTCCAACCTAAAACAAAACCTAAACCTAATCCTAATTCCCAACCCCAACAAAATGACTAACCCTAATCCCAAACAACCCCCACACCTAACACTAAAACCAACCACAGTCCTTGACCAAAATCTCAAGCCCAATCAAAACCCTAAACCGAAAACAAACCCCGGTCCTAACCTTAACCCTATACCCCCCCCAAAAAACTTGATTCCAACCTAAAACAAAACCTAAACCTAATCCTAATTCCCAACCCCAACAAAATGACTAACCCTAATCCCAAACAACCCCCACACCTAACACTAAAACCAACCACAGTCCTTGACCAAAATCTCAAGCCCAATCAAAACCCTGAACCGAAAACAAACCCCGGTCCTAACCTTAACCCTATACCCCCCCCAAAAAACTTGATTCCAACCTAAAACAAAACCTAAACCTAATCCTAATTCCCAACCCCAACAAAATGACTAACCCTAATCCCAAACAACCCCCACACCTAACACTAAAACCAACCACAGTCCTTGACCAAAATCTCAAGCCCAATCAAAACCCTAAACCGAAAACAAACCCCGGTCCTAACCTTAACCCTATACCCCCCCCAAAAAACTTGATTCCAACCTAAAACAAAACCTACACCTAATCCTAGTTCCCAACCCCAACAAAATGACTAACCCAAATCCCAAACAACCCTTACACCTAACACTAAAACCAACCACAGTCCTTGACCAAAATCCTAAGCCCAATCAAAACCCTAAACCTCAAAACAAACCCCGGTCCTAACCTTAACCCTATACCCCCCAAAAAAACTTGATTCCAACCTAAAACAAAACCTAAACCTAATCCTAATTCCCAACCCCAACAAAATGACTAACCCTAATCCCAAACAACCCTTACACCTAACACTAAAACCAACCACAGTCCTTGACCAAAATCCCAAGCCCAATCAAAACCCTAACCCTGAAACAAACCCCGGTCCTAACCTTAACCCTATACCCCCTAAAAAAACTTGATTCCAACCTAAAACAAAATCTCGAACCTAATTCTAATTCCCAACCCCAACAAAATGTCTAACCCTAATCCCAAACAACCCCCACACCTACCACTAAAACCAACCACAGTCCTTGACCAAAATCTCAAACCCAATCAAAACCCTAACCCTGAAACAAATCCTGGTCCTAACCTTAACCCTATACCCCCCAAAAAAACTTGATTCCAACCTAAAACAAAACCTAAACCTAATCCTAATTCCCAACCCCAACAAAATGTCTAACCCTAATCCCAAACAACCCCCACACCTACCACTAAAACCAACCACAGTCCTTGACCAAAATCTCAAACCCAATCAAAACCCTAACCCTGAAAAAAATCCTGGTCCTAACCTTAACCCTGTACCCCCCAAAAAACTTGATTCTAACCTAAAACAAAACCTTAAAACTAATCCTAGTTCCCAACCCCAACAAAATGACTAACCCTAATCCCAAACAACCCCCACACCTAACACTAAAACCAACCACAGTCCTTGACCAAAATCCCAAGCCCAATCAAAACCCTAACACTGAAACAAATCCTGGTCCTAACCTTAACCCTATAATAGGGTTGCATGGTATACCGGTCCTAGTATAGTACCACGATACTAACCATAAAAAGTACAGATTTTAACTAACTCTATACCCAACCCCGACCCTAAACAAAGCCTTAAACCCTGACGATGAGGATCCTACCAGGTACATCTGGATGACACGTGACGCCTCAAACTTGGCACCGTACATGAGGCCGTCCGTCCACCGCACCTGGACCACCTCGCCCTTGGGGGGAGGTCCCAGCTGGGCGCAGTCTCGGCTCTGGGGTGGGGGCGATGAGGTTACGTGGAACATGGTTAGCGCCACCTGAGGATGTGTGCGCGCCTTGCAGCCCAGACGGCGACCTACCACGATGTCTTCGGGGAACAGATTGTCGCTGAAGGAGCCGTCGTCGAAGTTGACCTCGTAGAAGGTCTCCTTGGAGAGCTGCACCACGTCACACTGGTAGTAGCGGCCGTTCTTGTGCTTGCAGATCACCTTCTGGCCCACCGTCAGCTCGTGCATGGCCGCCGTGTTGCGCTGTGGGGGAGGGGGAGTCACCGCAGTCAGGAACACACGAGGAAGAAAAGTGCATCTGCGCTTACTTCGATCTGGGCGGGGCCTTTGTGTCGGCAGCAGGTGACGTGCACCACGAAGGGCCACTCGTCGGGCTGCATGAGGACGCCGGCGGCCTGCGCGCAGGTGGGGTGGTAGGCGGTGGGACAGCGGCCATGTGAGCACTGCACGCAGCAGCCCGACGCCTTCTTCATCCTCTTCTTGCAGTAGTAACACTTCTGCAACAACACGCAGCCGTCAGACTGCGCTCGGAACGCAAACCGACGCCCGCACTGATTGGCTGTGTAAAGATGACATCACCGCCTCCATTCATTCTTTCTTTTAAACTTGCAAATACCGTCGCCAGTCCAAGCCGTGAGATGGCAGTTGACGGTGAGTTTGGCTAGTCACTTCAATCTCTGCTGAATCTAGTCTTTTGTTGCGCGCTAAAAAGTGTTAATACTGTAAGTATTGTACTTATTACACACCAGCTGTTTGATTGCAACATGCATCTTAGTTGTAGTTTTCATTTTTAAGAAAGTGGAGCCTTACTTTATTTACGCTGGAGCGTTTTGAGTCAATTACTTTGTCTTGTTTGTCAAATGTATTAACAATATACACTATATTGCCAAAAGTATTTGGCCACCTGCCTTGACTCACATATGAACTTGAAGTAGGGCTGGGCGATATATGGATATATCGCGGGTTTGTCTCTGTGCGATACAGAAAATGACTATATGGTGATATTGGAGTATAAGTCCTCACGCAGTTGCTTTTAGCTGTGGGCATTACACTACATCTCACTCTTTCTTGTATCTGCTTCTCACAGAGACATAAAACAAGCGCACCTTCTTACATACGTCACATACGGTCGCAACGTCATACACTCTCGCGGAGCAGAGAGGTAGCGGCATGGTAAAGTTAGCTGTGATGCTAGCGGTGTGGTAGCAAACGAAGGAAGAATTAATTGCCAAGAAAAACAGCAGAGGGTCCATCGTCTGGCGGTGGTTTGGCTTCAAGCGGGAAGACGTTGAACAGACAACACTAATATGTCAAGTATGCGGCAAAAGCGATGCTACAAAAAGTAGCCGCACTGCTAATGTGTAGCACCATTTGAAAAGTCACCCGCTAGAGAATGAAGAGTGCTTGAAACGCCGCATGTCAACATCTCCGTTCGGTGCCACACCCACAAAATGCCGAAGCAACCATTTCCAGAACACCACCGTATGAAAAAAAAAGTCAACAACAGAAGGAGCTAACGTCCGCAGGAACCTACCACATAGTGAAGGACATACACTATTTGATTTCCTATTATGCAGCTCATTTTTATTTGACACTTATCGAAATATCTTGTGTGACATCATGCACAAAAGTGCACTTTATTTGTTTTAAACTATTGTAGTGGCGTTCTGTACAAAAAGTGCACTTTAAAGGCCTACTGAAAGCCACTACTAGCGACCACGCAGTCTGATAGTTTATATATCAATGATGAAATCTTAACATTGCAACACATGCCAATACGGCCGGGTTAACTTATAAAGTGACATTTTAAAATTCCCGCCACACTTCCGGTTGAAAAACTCCTTTGGATATGATTTATGCGCGTGACGTCACAAAATCCACGGAAGTGGTTGGACCCCATCGGACCCGATACAAAAACCTCTTGTTTTCTTCGACAACATTCCACAGTATTCTGGACATTCGTGTTGGTGAATCTTTTGCAATTTGTTTAATGAACAATGGAGGCTGCAAAGAAGAACGTTGTAGGTGGGATCGATCGGTGTATTAGCGGCTAAGTACAATACTTACAGCAACACAACAAGGACTAGCAGACTCCTAGCCGATGCTAGCCACCAAACCCACGGATGAAGTCCTTCGTCGCGCCGTCGATCGCTGGAACGCAGGTGAGCACGGGTGTTGATGGGAAGATGAGGGCTGGCTGGCGTAGGTGGAGCGCTAATGTTTTTATCATAGTTCTGTGAGGTCCGGTTGCTAAGTTGCTAAATTAGCCTTAGCGTTGTTAGCAACAGCATAGTTAAGCCTTACCAGGCTGAGAATTTTTAACCGTGTATTTACATGTACATGGTTTAATAGTATTGTTGATCTTCTGTTTATCCTTCCAGTCAGGGGTTTATTTATTTTGTTTCTATCTTCATTTGAGAACGATGCTATCACGTTAGCTCAGTAGCTAAGTGTGTCACCGATGTATTGTCGTGGAGATAAAAGGCACTGAATGTCCATTTCGCGTTCTGGACTCTCATTTTCAAGAGGATATAGTATCCCAGGTGGTTTCAAATACAAATCCGTGATCCACAATAGAAAAAGGAGAGAGTGTGGAATCCAATGAGCCAGCTTGTACCTAAGTTACGGTCAGAGCGAAAAAAGATACGTCCATCACTGCCTCTCAAGTCCTTCACTGTAACGTTCCTCATCTACGAATCTTTCATCCTCGCTCAAATTAATGGGGTAATCGTTGTTTTGTCGCTCCGAATCTCTCGCTCCATTGTAAACAACGGGGAATTGTGAGGAATTTCAGTAGGCCTCTAAAGGCCTACTGAAATGAATTTTTTTTAATTTAAACGGGGATAGCAGATCCATTCTATGTGTCATACTTGATCATTTCGCGATATTGCCATATTTTTGCTGAAAGGATTTAGTAGAGAACATCGGCGATAAAGTTCGCAACTTTTGGTCGCTGATAAAAAAAAAGCCTTGCCTGTACCGGAAGTAGCGTGACGTCACAGGTTGAAAGGCTCCTCACAATTCCCCGTTGTTTACAATGCAGCGAGAGCGATTCGGACCGAGAAAGCGACGATTACCCCATTAATTTGAGTACCGGACACGGTACTCATCCTGGGCAGCACGGTGGAACAGGGGTTAGTGCGTGTGCCTCACAATACGGAGGTCCTGAGTAGTCCTGAGTTCAATCCCGGGCTCGGGATCTTTCTGTGTGGAGTTTGCATGTTCTCCCTGTGACTGCGTGGGTTTCCTCCGTAGCACGTTGAATGACGCGGACACGTTTGTTACAGAATTCTTTCAAATAAGCTTCTGCCTTGGAGAATTTTAATTATTTGATACTACTAATTACTTTAGACTTAGACTTCCTTTTTATTGTCATTCAAATTTGAACTTTACAGTACAGATAAGAACGAAATGTTGTTGCATCATCTCATGGTAGTGAAGGATAAAAAATCAATAAGGTGCAGATATAAATAAATAGATTACTGTACTGATAAATATATTGCACTTTTGCATATGCATCCAGTTTGCAGTTTATGGATGTATAACATACATCCATAAACTGCAAACTGCAATATTAAGGAAACGTATTACCTATGTCTAGCTTGTGTGATATTGTGTGCTTGGCCGTTGTGCAGCTGCTCGCTCCTGGTAAAGCTCACCAGTTTAAATCTCTGCAGGGGAATCCCACTCAGATCCACAGGAGTCCTCTCTTTGATGTTGACGAAGCGAGCCTCCAGCACGGCCACGGCGCACAGCACGTGCACCCACCTGCGACACACGCCGCAGTCACTCAGGTGCGACTGCGACCCGCCCCTCCTCCCCCCGAAAAGACCAAACCTACTTGTTGTTGTTGGCCTTCTGCAGAGCTCCGCCCCTCAGGCAGCACAAACAGCAGTTCTGCAAAACACGACAACATCATCGCCTTGCGGCTAACCATAGATTGTACATAACGGAAACCAAGATAAGACACCCTTATCAATAGGTAGCAATAGTAATTAGGAATATGAATAACACTGCGAAACAGGACTTGATGAGCTGTGGACATATTAAAAAGGCTTAGTGGCCACATGCGTGGACAGCACCTTTTAGCTCTTATTTCCAAAATTGTGTACACTACTGAATTGGGGTCTTATGGCCACTTATGTGGACACTTATACTGCCATCTGGTGGTGTCAGAAGAGTATAACATACAATGGAATTTGGGGGAAAAAAAGTGTAAAAATAAGAATTAGCATGTCACTAAACATGAAGTACACGTTTGTGTACTTATGGACTAAGTACATCATATCAAAAGATGACTCTTTGTTTTTATTCTAATTAGGGTCCAATAAGCCCAAATAGCAAAGAGAAATAAAAAACAGCATGTAAACAAACAGCTTGGGCCTTAAGAGGCTAAAGGTCCCAAAACCCACCAAAAGGGACCATCTTCCCCCTAACTGTCCCAAAGTACCCCAAATAGGACCACCTTCCCTAAAAGGTCCCAAAAACCCTAAAGGATAATCTTCCCCTTAAAGATCCCAAAGTACCCCAAGTAGGGCTATGTTCCCAAAGGTCCTAAAAAACCCAAATCTGACCGTGGGCCCCAAAAGTTCCCTAAATAGGACCATATTCTCCTACAGGTCCCAAAAGAACCCTCATAGGACCATATTCAATTAAAGGTTCCAAAGTAATCCAAGTAGGACAATCTACCTTAAAGATCCCAAAAATCCAGAAAAAAGGACCATCTTCTCTAAATGTCCCAAAACTCCCCAAAAAGGACCATCTTCTCTAAATGTCCCAAAACTCCCCAAAAAGGACAATATTCTCTAAATGTCCCAGAACCCTCCAAAAAGGACCATCTTTCCCTTACATATCCTAAAGTACCCCAAGTAGGATCATGTTCCCAAAGGTCCCGAAACCCCGAAATGGGACCATGTGCCCCAAAAAGTCCCAAAGTACCCCAAATAGGACCATAATATCCCAGAAATCCCAAAAGACCCCAAATAGGATCATATTCTCTTAAAGGTCCCAAAGTAATCCAATTAGGAATCTTTAAAACCTCTAAAGGCTTAGTGGCCACATGCGTGGACAGCACCTTTTAGCTCTTATTTCCAAAATTGTGTACACTACTAAATTGGGGTCGTATGGCCACTTATGTGGACACTTATACTGCCATCTGGTGGTGTCAGAAGAGTATAACATACAATGGAATTTGGAAAAAAAAAGTGTAAAAATAAGAATTAGCATGTCACTAAACATGAAGTACACATTTGTGTACTTATGGATTAAGTACATCATATCAAAAGATGATTCTTAGTTTTTATTCTAAACATGTAAACAAACAGCTTGGGCCTTAAGAGGTTAAGGATGGCAGTATATGCGGAGGTTTATACATTCAACCAGAAGAATACGGTTTGAATTTAATTTTAGTGTGTTTCCGCAGGTGCCGCCATTATTGTGTGATGTCACATCATGTTGCCTGACCTCCACCATGGCGTTGGCTTTGCAGCGGGCACACTTCCACTCCTTGCTGACCCTGGCCGGATCCACGCCGTAACAGCCTGGAAGAAACCAAGAGACGAGACTTAACAGCCCGCAACGTCGCTTTCCGCGTCACGCACGCGCTCCTACTGGTGTGGACGCGGACGCTGCACTGCGAGCAGCTGACGAGGAGGCTGGTGCCGTCCTCCTCCAGGCGAGGCGTGAGCGGCGGCTCCTCGCACTCGGCGTCGTCCTCCGTGGTGGTGGCGAAGCACTTCTCCGGGATCAGCGGCTTGGTCCGCATCCGCCCTCCGCCCGCCATGACGGGAGCGTTGGCGCCGCTGGCACGCCCGGTCTGAACGCGAGGAGACGATGTGAGACCAGCGGACAAGTGAGGACGAGGACGCGGCGTCTACCTGCTGGTACGTGAGGAAGAGCGTGCAGATGGAGCAGTATGGAGGCTTGGAGCCCATCCTCTGGTTGTACTCTTTCTCCTTCTTCATGTTGGGGGGTCTGTTCTGCCACAGGTGGGCCAGAGGTTTGGTCCAGCCTTCGCCTTCCAGACCGCCTTCCTCCACTGGGGACGCCTCCTCTGGAGCCTCTGAGGCACAAATACACACGCTGACAGGCGCTGAAGGAATCAATGGGAATGTTGAACTGACGGACCTTCGTCGCTCAGGCCGTCCTTGATGAGCGGGTGGTGGCCAGGCAATTGACCCAGATCACTCGGCTCACATGCTACTTTCGCCTCTACTGCCCCCTGCTGGACACACACACACACACACACACACACAATAATAAGTATGACCTTTTGTTGCATATTTTCCAAGCTGTGTGAAGTTGAATTCTGATTGGATAATTGTGTGAATGCTCCTAAACATTCACACACATGCTTTTGTACACCAAAATTGTTCTATTTATTCTTCTTCTATCTTCTTCTCCAGATTTTGGAGCGCTCTACCTTCCACATTTTTCATCCGATTCAAACCGTATCGACTTCAAACTGTTCAGCCTATTTGGGAATCGCGGGCTTTCCCTTGACAAATTCCCAGATTTCCCAGAATTCCAGGTTTTCCGGGATATTTTCCCCATTCAAAATGACATCCATCCATCCATCTTCTTCCGCTTATCCGAGGTCGGGTCGCGGGGGCAGCAGCCTAAGCAGGGAAGCCCAGACTTCCCTCTCCCCAGCCACTTCGTCCAGCTCCTCCCGGGGGATCCCGAGGCGTTCCCAGGCCAGCCGGGAGACATAGTCTTCCCAACGTGTCCTGGGTCTTCCCTGGACGTGCCCTAAACACCTCCCTAGGGAGGCGTTCGGGTGGCATCCTGACCAGATGCCCGAACCACCTCATCTGGCTCCTCTCCATGTGGAAGAGCAGCGGCTTTACTTTGAGCTCCCCCCGGATGGCAGAGCTTCTCACCCTATCTCTAAGGGAGAGCCCCGCCACCCGGCGGAGGAAACTCATTTCGGCCGCTTGTACCCGTGATCTTGTCCTTTCGGTCATAACCCAAAGCTCATGACCATAGGTGAGGATGGGAACGTAGATCGACCGGTAAATTGAGAGCTTTGCCTTCTGGCTCAGCTCCTTCTTCACCACAACGGATCGATACAGCGTCCGCATTACAGAAGACGCCGCACCGATCCGCCTGTCCATCTCACCATCCACTCTTCCCTCACTCGTGAACAAGACTCCCAGGTACTTGAACTCCTCCACTTGGGGCAGGGTCTCCTCCGCAACCCGGAGATGGCACTCCACCCTTTTCCGGGCGAGAACCATGGACTCGGACTTGGAGGTGCTGATTCTCATCCCAGTCGCTTCACACTCGGCTGCGAACCATTCAAAATGAATTGGCCATTTTTCAAACTGCCACCATTTCCACCTTCAACATATTCCACTCATCCTGGACATTCAAACTATCATTTTTCCAAGCTCCAAAAAATTCCAGGAATTCACAGAAATCCCATTATTTCAAACCCTTTTTTCTAGCAACCACTCCTTCTACAATTTCAACCTAATTCAACCGTTCCACCGTCAAAACATACCTCTTAGTCAAGACAAAAAACAAAGTTGATATGTGACCTGTGCTGGCAATGAGGAAAATTTAAAAACTGAGTTATTGTTATTTACACATTCTCCATCTAAAGACCTTCAAAATGATATATGGTTTGTTGGAATCGGACAGAAAATGACCGAGTTACATCCGATTGAAGTCGACCAAGTTTGAGGGTCCGTTTTGAGAAAAACCAGCTTAAAGTTTACTGTTCCGGAACAGAAAGTTCCAAAACAAAACTCCATAGCCACCATACCTTAAAAGTCCTTGTAGCAACACCAAAATTGGTACAATTAAAGTCAAATCCCATGTCTAAAGGAAAAATATATATTCAACTCTATTGAAAACGGTTATGTACAAAAATTTCAACACTGTTATGTCACAGTTTTTTTGTTCACTGGTCAGTTTGTCAGCTGGTCAGCTGTCCGTAATATTCCTGACCAGCAGCACTAAGAAGATTTGCCGACTGCAGTGAATTTAGCGCACTTGCAACCGCCTGTGTACCATCTCCACCTTCTAAGAAGCTTGATAAGTACGGCCCCAAGTCTTTAAAATATTTCCTTGGATTTTCAAATTCTATTTGAGTTTTGTCTCTCTTAGAATTAAAAATGTCGAGCAAAGCGAGACCAGCTTGCTAGTAAATAAATACAATTTAAAAAATAGAGGCAGCTCACTGGTAAGTGCTGCTATTTGAGCTATTTTTAGAACAGGCCAGCGGGCTACTCATCTGGGGCCGTACTTATCAAGCTTCTTAGAGTGCCATTTTACACTTAAGTCCTGAGAATTTGCGAAATTTAGTCCTACTCTCAAATTTAAGAATAAAAGCTTTTTATCAACGTTCTTAAGTCTAAGAATCACTCCTACTCTCCACGATATTTAAGAGACCTTCAGAGGTGTCTTAAGTGGTTAGGAGTTGCCAGCAGGGGATGGCACTGAGGCGAGAGAGACGTGCGCGAACGTTCAGGGAACGGAACAATGTCCTGGATTTGTTTGATGACGAGCAGCTGATCAAACGGTATCGTTTAGACAGAGCGGGTATTATTTTTGTCACAGATTTAATACTTTTCGATTCCTTGTTGATTTCTGCATGTGTCTGCAGTGGGCTAGTATATATAGAGCCACCCACACCACTTTCAAATTAGTTGCCTAATTAATGAATTGGAAAGAAAATGTTATGAGAGTAGCGTATGTGTGTGGTCGTGAGGTGAGTGAAGTCAGTGAGTGTGTGGGCGAGAGAAGAGAGGGAGCGGTAGCGTGAGTGCCGGCGGGGACTAGTTTGTTTTGTATTATTTTGTAGATTATTGTCAAAATATACACTCCCATTGTCCACTTAAATATTTCCAAGATATTTCTTTATTCTTAGAAAAGGGATTCCCTTCCGTGATTGGTCATTTCTATGGACACAGAAATGACGTCACCTAAAATTGCGTTTACGGCACATAGTAATGTCGTAATTCAGCTCTGAGTGTGACACTTAAGATTCAGTCCTACACTTCGCTGAAAGTGTGAGTAAGACGCTTGATAACTAACTTTTAAGTGCAGCTTTCAGCGAATAATTTATTTACTCTTAAGTCAACTATTAGCAGACTTCTTAGGAGTAATTCTAAGAAGCTTGATAAGTACGGCCCCTGGTCCTTACGGGCTACCTGGTGCCCGCGGGCACCGCGTTGGTGACCCCTGGTCTAACTTATCCACAAAAATAATAATTAAATGTTCGAAAATCACCTTTTTTCACCAAATATTCCGCTGGAATTACTGTGTTGTTTTTCATCAGGGCGCTGCCATGATCCCACAATGCACCGCGCGGGGTGATTCAACCAATGAGGGTACGCCTCACAGCGACCCTTAGCAACAAGCCGTATTTGTTTACGTCGGGACAGGTTTAAAAACTCGAATTGTATTGGTTCAGAATGGCGTCATCGGGAATTCCATGCTCATTTTTAGAAAGTAGGTAAACTTGGCGTCACATTGATAGCAAATATGGCTAGGGGGATTCCCCCTTATTGCCGCCAGTGAGCGTTGAAAACACTGGATTTTCTCAAGGAATTTTAACACAAAGGACTAATTTCTGAAGACATACCTCGTACAAAACCTTCAAATAAAGGTGATTTAAGATGTTTTCTTGCTATTTCCATGATTGGGATCGCTAGATTGTGGCTTTATGGACTCATTTTTGTGAAAATCTCAATTTCAACCAAGATACATTTTTTTCACTTATTTGCCTGTAGCTCAAAATTAGCCTGTGCGTATTCCGACTCATTTTGCCAGCACGGGTCACATATTTGAAGGTCGTAATATTTGTTGCTTCCTATGCTGTACGTATATACTGTTATACTATTTGATCTTGCACTGGTACTGTATGTGACTACTGTACTTCTACTTGTACTGATACATCTACCATAACTACTGTAACTTATTGTGCAACTCACTGTCTTGTAATTAATGTACATCAGAGCTATTACATTTTTTTTATTTTTTGGTATTTAGTGTATTAGATTCTGTAACTAGTGTTTGGATCCCACTGTACGCAATATCTGAAGAGCATGGAAAAAAAGTGTACTCTGCATGTGACCAATACAACTTGAAACTTGAACTGGAAAAATTCCCGGTTTTCCCGAAAATCCAGGAATTCCGTAGTACTATTTCTCAATTAAAAATGTTACTACTTCAAGATTTCCTGACTATTTTGAAAAATTCCAACACCAACTCAGTCAGAAAATTCAAGTTTTTTACCATTAAAAAAAAATAATCCCTTTTTAATTTCCATGAAATTTCCACTGGAAAGAATGGGACATTTTTCTAAGTTCCACAAATCCCAAATTTTTTTATCCGATTCAAACCGTTTCAACTTCAAAATATTCAGCCTGTTCAGGAATCGTGTGCTCTACTTCAACAATTATAAAACAAAATCCCGGATTTCCTAAAATTCCCAGTTTTTAGAGACATTTTCCCCATTCAAAATGAATTATCCATTTTTCAAACTTCAACAATTCCCACATTTTTCAACCGATTCAAACCATTCCACCTTCAACACATTCAATTCATCCTGGAGATTCAAACTATCATTTTTCCAAGTTCCAAAAAATTCCAGGAATTCACTGAAATCCCGTTATTTCAAACTCTTTTTTCTGGCGACTACTCCTTCCACATTTTCAACCTAATTCAACCGTTCCACCGTCATAACATTCCTCTTAATCAGGACCAAAAAAAATTTGATATTTGAACTGGAAAAATTCCCGGTTTTCCTGAAAATCCGTAGTACTATTTCTGAATAAAAAATGTTACTACTTCAACATTTCCCGACCGTTTTGAAAAATTCCAACGCCAACTTTTTTTTTTTTTAATCCCTTTTTTCACAGAATTTCCATGAAATTCCCATTGAAAAGAATGGGACATTTTTCTAAGTTCCACAAATCCCAAATTTTTTATCCGATTCAAACCGTTCCAACTTCAAAATATTCAGCCTGTTCAGGAATCGTGTGCTCTACTTCAACAATTATAAAACAAAATCCCGGATTTCCTAAAATTCCCAGTTTTTAGAGACATTTTCCCCATTCAAAATGAATTATCCATTTTTCAAACTTCCACAATTCCCACATTTTTCAACCGATTCAAACCATTCCACCTTCAACACATTCAATTCATCCTGGAGATTCAAACTATCATTTTTCCAAGTTCCAAAAAATTCCAGGAATTCACTGAAGTCCCGTTACTACAAACCCTTTTTTCTGGCGACTACTCCTTCCACATTTTCAACCTAATTCAACCGTTCCACCGTCATAACATTCCTCTTAATCAGGACCAAAAAAAATTTGATATTTGAACTGGAAAAATTCCCGGTTTTCCCGAAAATCCGTAGTACTATTTCTGAATAAAAAATGTTACTACTTCAACATTTCCCGACCGTTTTGAAAAATTCCAACGCCAACTTTTTTTGTTTTTAAATCCCTTTTTTCACAGAATTTCCATGAAATTCCCATTGAAAAGAATGTGACATTTTTCTAAGTTCCACAAATCCCAATTTTTTTATCCGATTCAAACCGTTTCAACTTCAAAATATTCAGCCTGTTCAGGAATCGTGTGCTCTACTTCAACAAATATAAAACAAAATCCCGAATTTCCTAAACTTCCCAGTTTTTAGGGACATTTTCCCCATTCAAAATGAATTATCCATTTTTCAAACTTCCACAATTCCCACATTTTTCAACCGATTCAAACCATTCCACCTTCAACACATTCAATTCATCCTGGAAATTCAAACTACCATTTTTCCACGTTTAACAAATTTCCAGGAATTCCTGTTTTTTTCTAACCTTGTTTCCAACCTTTTTTAGTCAATGACTCATTTTACATTTTTCAAGCCATTTCAAACGTTCCACAGTCAAAACATTCCTCTTAGACAGGACAAAAAACCAAGTTGGTTTAAGAACTTGAAAAATTCCTGGTTTTCCCAAAATTCAGTAATACCATTTCTCAATTAAAAAACTGTTACTACTTCAACATTTCTTGACCGATTTAAACAATTCCAACACCAACCAATTCAGCTCATTCAGGACATTCATGCTCCTAATCATTTTTTTTTAAATCCCGCTTTTCTCTCTCTCTCTGTCCACTACTTGCTGTCCATCCATATCCTTCCAAGTCAGACCTACACTGTTCCAATATCCATTTCTCTGTACTCAATTGTTGATGACTGATGATAACAACCAAACCTAACCCCCCCCCCCCTCCACACCCCGGATTGTAAATAATGTAAATAATTCAATGTGATTATCTTGTGTGATGTCTGTATTATGATGATAGTATATATCTGTATCATGAATCAATTTAAGTGGACCCCGACTTAAACAAGTTGAAAAACTTATTTGTGTGTTACCATTTAGTGGTCAATTGTACGGAATATGTACTTCACTGTGCAACCTACTAATAAAAGTGTCAATCAATCAATCAATCCCAAAATTCCCATTGAAATGAATGGGACATTTGTCCAAGTTGCACAATTCCCACATTTTTCTACCTCAGGGGTCACCAACGCGGTACCCGCGGGCACCAGGTAGCCCGTAAGGACCAGATGAGTAGCCCGCTGGCCTGTTCTAAAAATAGCTCAAATAGCAGCACTTACCAGTGAGCTGCCTCTATTTTTTAAATTGTATTTATTTACTAGCAAGCTGGTCTCGCTTTGCCCAACATTTTTACTTCTAAGAGAGACAAAACTCAAATAGAATTTGAAAATCCAAGAAAATATTTTAAAGACTTGGTCTTAACTTGTTTAAATAAATTCATGAATTTTTTTACTTTGCTTCTCATAACTTTCAGAAAGACAATTTTAGAGAAAAAATACAACCTTAAAAATGATTTTAGGATTTTTAAACACATATACCTTTTTACCTTTTAAATTCCTTCCTCTTCTTTCCTGACAATTTAAATCAATGTTCAGGTAAATTTATTGTTTTTATTGTAAAGAATAATAAATACATTTTAATTTAATTATTCATTTAAGCTTCTGTTTTTTCGACGAAGAATATTTGTGAAATATTTCTTCTAACTTATTATGATTAAAATTCAAAAAAATGATTCTGGCAAATCTAGAAAATTTGTAGAATCAAATTTCAATCTTATTTCAAAGTCTTTTGAATTTCTTTTAAAATTTTTGTTCTGGAAAATCTAGAAGAAATAATGATTTGTCTTTGTTAGAAATATAGCTTGGTCCAATTTGTTATATATTCTAACAAAGTGTAAATTGGATTTTAACCTATTTAAAACATGTCATCAAAATTCTAAAATTAATCTTAATCAGGAAAAATTACTAATGATGTTCCATAAATTCTTTTTTAAATTTTTTCAAAAAGATTCGAGTTAGCTAGTTTTTATCTTCTTTTTTTCGGTTGAATTTTGAATTTTAAAGAGTCGAAATTGAAGATAAACTATGTTTCAAAATTAATTGTCATTTTTTTTGTGTTTTCTTTTCTTTTAAACCGTTCAATTAAGTGTAAATATCATTAATTATTAATAATAACATAGAGTTAAAGGTAAATTGAGCAAATTGGCTATTTCTGGCAATTTTTTTAAGTGTGTATCAAACTGGTAGCCCTTCGCATTAATCACTACCCAAGAAGTAGCTCGTAGTTTCAAAAAGGTTGGTGACCCCTGTTCTACCTATTCAAACCATTCCAACATCAACACATTCCACTCATCCAACAAACACTTTCCCAAGTTCCAAACCAAATTCTGTTTTTCCTGGAAATTCAAACTCTTCAACATTCAAACCATTTCAGAGTTGAAACTATTCTTACATTCATACTACATTCTGTCAGCATATCACTTCAACTTCAGCATTGGCGCATTCACACCTCATCTAGTTTCTGATGTACTTGTGTAATGAGAGAGGGCGTGGCCTAAAGACATCGGCACCCTTTCTCAGGCTGATTAAAAAAATGGAACTGTATGCAAACATTTTACTCACTTTGCTGACGTCTTTCTCCGCCTCAACCATTTTTTCACCTGCGTCCTTCGCCTCCTCTTCCTCTTCTACTTTGGGCGGGGCCTCGTCCTCTGCGTAGTCTCCCTTGGCGTAACTGTGCACGTGCAGCACGTCGGCGGGGCTCAGCGTCCTCTGGAAGACTTTGTGCGCCAGGCCGCCCTTGCCCACCTCGGCCTCCTTGTCGCTGACATTGGCCTGCGCCGAGCACAGCGCCTCCACCTGGCTTTCCGCCGAGCGGAGCGCCTCCACCTGGCCTTCCGCGGTATCGGGGCAGAGGGCGTCTGCAGGAGGAGCGTCGTGCTCGTTTGTTGTCGGACTTTCTTGCCTGGGAGGCGTTTGCTTGATGCTGGACTGGTCTTCTTGCTCTTCCTCTTGAGGCGATGACTCCACTTTGATTGCCAGGTCTGAATAATAAGCAAAGTTAATATAGATTATTTCATACTACCAACATGTAACAGGTTAAAATGTACTTCGGCTTAAGCAGGCTTTTTACAGAACATGTTAAACTCTTACAAAGATCTTTATTTTTTATACATTTCTACTATTAATTTTACTATTTTATGTTCCCATCTATTTATTATTTTATATCTAATATCTATCTAATATCTATATATATATCTATATATATATACTGTATATACCAGGGGTCGGCAACCTTTACCACTCAAAGAGCCATTTTGGAAAGTTTCACAAATTAAAGAAAACAATGGGAGCCACAAAAATTTTTTGAAAATTTAAAATGAAAAACACCGCATACAAAGCTTAAATTGCTTCGCGCTATGTTAACCAGGGGTCTCTGACACACGCACCGGCACGCATCTCAATATGGAAATTTAATGTTAGTGCGGCCCGCGACTTTTAATTGAATGCCGCTTGATAGCGTCTTTCTTGCCAACCCTCTCAATTTTCCGGGAGACTCCCAAATTTCAGGACGTGCTGGCACTGCTTTTAGCGCCCTCTACAGCCTGCCCAAACAGCGTACATGCTTGGCCACATGTTGAATGCAGCTTTTGCTTGCTCACGTAAGTGACAGCAGGGCATACTTGTTCAACAGCCACACAGCTTACACTGACGGTAGCCGTACAAAAACAACTTTAACACTGTTACGTTACAAATCATGCGCCACACTTTGAACCCACACCAAAAAAGAATGACAAACACATTTCTGGAGAACATCTGCACTGTAACACAACATCAACACAACAAATACCCAGAATCCCATGCAGCCCTAACTCTTCCGCAACCGACGCACGGAGAGGGGGGTGGGGGGGTTGATGTGTGGGGTTTGGTGGTAGCGGGGGTGTATGATGTAGACCGGAAGAATTAGGGCTGCATGGGATTCTGGGTATTTGTTTGGGATTCTGGGTATTTGTTGTGTTGTGTTTATGTTGTGTTACGGTGCGGATGTTCTCCAGAAATGTGTTTGTCATTCTTTTTTGGTGTGGGTTCACAGTGTGGCGCATATTTGTAACGGGTCGTTAAGTATACTGGGAAAACCGGGAGGGTCGGCAAGTATGCAGCTGAGCCACATCAGAGTGGTCAAGGAGCCGCGGGTTGCCGACCCCTGGTATATACACACACACACACACTTAAAATATGTACAGTATCTTTTTCATATTATATTAAAGGCCTACTGAAAGCCACTACTACCGACCACGCAGTCTGATAGTTTATATATCAATGATGAAATCTTAACATTATAACACATGCCAATACGGCCGGGTTAACTTATAAAGTGACATTTTAAATTTGCCGCTAAACTTCCGGTTCGAAACGCCTCTGAGGATGACGTATGCGCATGACGTAGCCCGGGGAACACGGGTATGCCTTCCACATTGAAGCCAATACGAAAAAGCTCTATTTTCATTTCATAATTCCACAGTATTCTGGACATCTGTGTTCGTGAATCTGTTTCAATCATGTTCATTGCATTATGGAGAAGGAAGCTGAGCAAGCAAAGAAGAAAGTTGTCGGTGCGAAATGGACGTATTTTTCGAACGTAGTCAGCCACAACAGTACACAGCCGGCGCTTCTTTGTTTACATTCCCGAAAGATGCAGTCAAGATGGAAGAACTCGGATAACAGAGACTCTAACCAGGAGGACTTTTGACTTCGTTACACAGACGCCTGTAGAGAACTGGGACAACACAGACTCTTACCAGGATTACTTTGATTTGGATGACAAAGACGCAGACGTGCTACTGTGAGTATGCAGCTTTGGCTTCTAAACATTTGATCGCTTGACCGTATGTGCGCAACTTTTTTTTGCGTATGTACGTAACTTTTTTAAAATATATAAGCTTTATGAACCTTGGGTTAGGTGAACGGTCTTTTGGGCTGAGTGATTGTGTGTGTTGATCAGGTGTTTGAATTGCATTGGCGTGTTCTATGGAGCTAGGAGCTAGCATAGGAGCTAGGAGCTAGCATAACAGACACGCAGGTGTTTTTATGCAGGATTAATTTGTGGCATATTAAATATAAGCCTGGTTGTGTTGTGGCTAATAGAGTATATATATGTCTTGTGTTTATTTACTGTTGTAGTCATTCCCAGCTGAATATCAGGTACCGTGAGTATGCAGCCTTGGCTGCTAAACATTTGATAGCTTGACCGTATGTGCGCGTCACGTACGTAACTTTTTAAAATTATATAAGCTTTATGAACCTTGGGTTAGGTGAACGGTCTTTTGGGCTGAGTGATTGTGTGTGTTGATCAGGTGTTTGAATTGTATTGGCGTGTTCTATGGAGCTAGGAGCTAGCAGAGGAGCTAGGAGCTAGCATAACAAACACGCAGGTGTTTTTATGCAGGATTAATTTGTGGCATATTAAATATAAGCCTGGTTGTGTTGTGGCTAATAGAGTATATATATGTCTTGTGTTTATTTACTGTTGTAGTCATTCCCAGCTGAATATCAGGTACCGTGAGTATGCAGCCTTGGCTGCTAAACATTTGATAGCTTGACCGTATGTGCGCGTCACGTACGTAACTTTTTAAAATTATATAAGCTTTATGAACCTTGGGTTAGGTGAACGGTCTTTTGGGCTGAGTGATTGTGTGTGTTGATCAGGTGTTTGAATTGTATTGGCGTGTTCTATGGAGCTAGGAGCTAGCAGAGGAGCTAGGAGCTAGCATAACAAACACGCAGGTGTTTTTATGCAGGATTAATTTGTGGCATATTAAATATAAGCCTGGTTGTGTTGTGGCTAATAGAGTATATATATGTCTTGTGTTTATTTACTGTTGTAGTCATTCCCAGCTGAATATCAGGTCACCCCCGGCTCTCACAGCATCTTCCCTATCTGAATAGCTTCAACTCCCCACTAGTCCTTCACTTGCACTTTACTCATCCACAAATCTTTCATCCTCGCTCAAATTAATGGGGAAATTGTCGCTTTCTCGGTCCGAATCTCTCTCACTTCATGCGGCCATCATTGTAAACAATAGGGAACTTTGCGTATATGTTCAACTGACTACGTCACGCTACTTCCGGTAGGGGCAAGCCTTTTTTTTATCAGATACCAAAAGTTGCAATCTTTATCGTCGTTGTTCTATACTAAATCCTTTCAGCAAAAATATGGCAATATTGCGAAATGATCAAGTATGACACATAGAATAGATCTGCTATCACTGTTTAAATAAAAAAAATTCATTTCAGTAGGCCTTTAATTTTTAGTTTCGATTAATTGATTGAACACTTTTTTTTACAGTTGTATGACACCTAAAAACATTCCCATGGTCAGTTTCACCCTTGAATGGATTTTTTTTTTAACATTATGAAACAAATCAAACACATCAGTGCATGTTGACGTGAATAAATGTGTAGTACCATGTGTGTCTGTTGGGACTTGAGCAGGAGACTCCATAGTGGTCAGCTTGACCTTCTTTGGCTCCGCCTCTTCTTCACCCGGGTCAGCTTTGAGGTCCTCAGAGGCTTCCAGTGGACGCTTGGTCCCCTTCTGAAGTTTTGGACTGACAAAGAGGCGTCAGTGAGGACGCTTTCAACAACCACGTGCGTGCAGTGTTACCTGCTGTTCTCGTGGGCGGGGCTTCTTGGACCGTCGCATTTGCCGCCGGGTGGGCTCTCTTTCTGGGACACGCTCTGGTCTTTGAGGAACTCGGCGGCCTCGGGCGTGGGTTTGGAGTGGTCGATGGGAGCGTTGTCTTTTCCCGCCTTCCACAGCTTGTAGCGCTCCGGCTGGAATTTGCGCACAAAGTCGTCCATGGAGATCTTCACCATGTCCTGGCGGCACGAGCACTGAGCCAGAGAGTTGGAGACGTCAGGAGGACAAAGACAAAAGCAGCGTGGGACGGTCTAGCAAACAACGTGCTGCACCAGCGTGGCTCGCTTGCCGTAGTCGATCCATCGCTGCGTGGCAAAGTTGGTGGACTCGGCACAGTTGAAGCCGTGGTTAAATCCCGCATGGTAACCGAACGGGAAGGTCACGATGAACTGGCCCGCCTCCTGCGTGACCTGTGAGGATTATCAGACAAACAGTAGAACCTCGATTTACAAACCCCTCTATTTGCCAACTTTTCGATTTACATGGAGTCAAATATGCGAACCATGTTTGTACGTACAAACGCTTCAGTCATTGAGTGTCCCGCCTGCAGGCAAAAAGCAGGGCGCAACATTTTTGGTACTTTTGTACTTGCTGCCCAGGACACTACAGTCACATCTCAGCTGCTCAGCGTGTTTGCCTTTTCTACGTTTTGTCCATTTTGCTAACTCAATATGAGCCCCGAGAGACAACAAACCAGCGTGGAAAAAAGGAGGGAATCGCTGTGGAGTAAAAAAACAACAACTATTTGCGAGGAGTACATTAATGGCGCTCACGTCACATGTATGGAAGAATTGACGAAGCAGGCTTTGTACAGCAGCAAGTTCTATTTGTGTTGAAAACTGACTTTTCTGGAATAAGATGCCAAAAGCAGATTTATTTCACAGCAGAGAAGAAGAGCTACTTTCGTTCAGTGGCGCCTCTTCCAAAGCACACACATGCAAACATGGCCCCTGACTAAGGCTGCAGCTAACGATTATTTTTCTATCGATTAATCTATAGATTATTTTTTCGATTAATCGGTTAATCTATAGATTATTTTTTCGATTAATCTATAGATTATTTTTCCTTTTACCGATTATTTTTTTATTCAAAATGAAGATGAAAAAATTAATGTAGGCCAGTTTTTTCGAAAGGCATGGCTTTTATTTACAAAAAAAAAAGAAGTATGGCCACGGGACGGCGTGGCGAAGTTGGTAGAGTGGCTGTGCCAGCAATCGGAGTGTTGCTGGTTACTGGGGTTCAATTCCCACCTTCTACCTTCCTAGTCACGTCCGTTGTGTCCTTGGGCAAGACACTTCACCCTTTGCCTCTGATGGCTGCTGGTTAGCGCCTTGCATGGCAGCTCCCGCCATCAGTGTGTGAATGTGTGTGTGAATGGGTAAATGTGGAAATACTGTCAAAGCGCTTTGAGTACCTTGAAGGTAGAAAAGCGCTATACAAGTATAACCCATTTATCATTTATTTATCACTCAGTCAACATTGACAACAACATGACTAAATATTCTGTAACAATTTAAACATTTAAAACTTTTAACCTTTAACAAAATTAAAAGTAGCTTATTTGCTTTTCAATGTGCAAATATAAAAGTCAACATCCAGTGCAAATCTTAATATTCTGCAATAGTATAAGCATTTCAAAAGTAAAAGTATTGCTTATTTTGCTTTAAAATGTACAAAAATAAAGATAAACATCCAATACAAAAAAGTGTAAAACAAAATATTCTGTAACAACAGTGTAAACATTTTAACAAAAGTGAAAGTATTGCTTATTTGCTAAAATGTGCAAAAATAAAGATAAACATCCAATACAAAAAATATTCTGGAGCACTGTAAACATTAAGTATTGCTTTTAAAATGTGCAAAATAAACATCCAGTCCAACACAGTACACAATAACCAATTCTACTCATTCCAGTGAGTGACTAACAGTTGTAATGAAGAAAGGTTAGCATGTCTACATGCTCTGTTTATTTTCTTGTTTACAATATTCCCAGCAGCTGAAAATAGGCGCTCAGAAGGGGTCGATGTGGCTGGAACTGGGAGGTAATTAGCCTTCACCTCAAGCCAGGACTGCGAGTGAGCTGAGCTGCAGTTTAAGTTTCTAGAAGGTCAACGGGCTCATAGTGATGTTACTAGTAGTTGACTGGGAGGTGTTTATTATCATTTGGGGAGAGTCCGCTGCCTGATGCTCACCTGCTAAACACCTATCTGCTCCACGCTGAAGCGCTGACTACATGCGCTCTGAATACGCACTGCTGATTGGCTGATAATGCTTCATGTGTACCAATCAGATGGTTGTGTGGGTGGGACAATGCTGCGTGTGTACCAATCAGATGGTTGTGTGGGTGGGACAATGCTGCGTGCTGAGACAGAGGCAGGAGCGAAGCAGCTTGTTAAGACTTTAGCAGCTAAAGTTAGCTTTAGCGTAGAAACTCGTTCGGTACACCCCCGTACCGAACCGAAAGCCCCGTACCGAAACGGTTCAATACAAAACACGTACCGTTACACCCCTAGCAGATACAAATGACACATTCATGTTTTTGTGTAATGATGACAACGTATGCTCACGCGGACGATTGACTAGTTGATGGTTGATGGTTTTCTTTTCAAATGTTCGTTCATAGCCGTTGTGTTGCTATGATAGGCCATTTACGCTCGACACAGTGTGCATTCAACAACATTATTAGGCTGTGTATTGAAATACTTCCACACTTTTGACGACTTTTGGCGTGATTTTTCCCCCTCGCTCGCACCGCTCGCATCGTCTGCTTTGATCGTCTGTTTTGCGCTTCGCCATGACGGTAGTGTGACGTAAATATGCGACGCGTCGACGCACAAAAACGGCGTCGACGTATTTACGTAACCGATGACGTCGACTACGTCGACGCGTCGTTTCAGCCTTACCCCTGACCCCCACTCCCTCACTGTTGTCTCCTTTCTAGTCAGCTCCTCCTTTGCAGATGTTAACGTAAGGGGATTTCACTTTTTAAATGTGTATTATGGTAGCAAAAGTTAAGTATTTGTGTGATTTCTGATCGTTTGTGAGGGCACCAAAGCGATTTGTGTGTGTGTGTACACGTGTTGGCAGAGCAGCGCATATCCTCCTAGGACCTGGCATGTGGACATCACATTTTCAGTTTTCAACATTTTTCCCTACAAGACCCACTGTTGACATTATACTGCCAATTAATCACTAATTAGATTGAAGATGGCCAATTAATCACATGTTAGATTCAAGATGGCCAATTAATCACTAATTAGATTGAAGATGGCCAATTAATCACATGTTAGATTCAAGATGGCCAATTAATCACTAATTAGATTGAAGATGGCCAATTAATCACATGTTAGATTCAAGATGGCCAATTAATCACATGTTAGATTCAAGATGGCCAATTAATCACTAATTAGATTCAAGATGGCCAATTAATCACATGTTAGATTCAAGATGGCCAATTAATCACTAATTAGATTCAAGATGGCCAATTAATCACATGTTAGATTCAAGATGGCCAATTAATCACTAATTAGATTCAAGATGGCCAATTAATCACTAATTAGATTCAAGATGGCCAATTAATCACATGTTAGATTCAAGATGGCCAACTAATCACATGTTAGATTCAAGATGGCCAATTAATCACTAATTAGATTCAAGATGGCCAACTAATCACATGTTAGATTCAAGATGGCCAATTAATCACTAATTAGATTCAAGATGGCCAATTAATCACATGTTAGATTCAAGATGGCCAATTAATCACATGTTAGTCTCAAGATGGCCAATTAATCACTAATTAGATTCAAGATGGCCAATTAATCACATGTTAGATTCAAGATGGCCAATTAATCACTAATTAGATTCAAGATGGCCAATTAATCACATGTTAGATTCAAGATGGCCAATTAATCACTAATTAGATTCAAGATGGCCAATTAATCACTAATTAGATTCAAGATGGCCAATTAATCACATGTTAGATTCAAGATGGCCAACTAATCACATGTTAGATTCAAGATGGCCAATTAATCACTAATTAGATTCAAGATGGCCAACTAATCACATGTTAGATTCAAGATGGCCAATTAATCACTAATTAGATTCAAGATGGCCAATTAATCACATGTTAGATTCAAGATGGCCAATTAATCACATGTTAGTCTCAAGATGGCCAATTAATCACTAAGTAGATTCAAGATGGCCAATTAATCACATGTTAGATTCAAGATGGCCAATTAATCACATGTTAGTCTCAAGATGGCCAATTAATCACTAATTAGATTCAAGATGGCCAATTAATCACATGTTAGTCTCAAGATGGCCAATTAATCACTAATTAGATTCAAGATGGCCAATTAATCACATGTTGGATTCAAGATGGCCAATTAATCACTAATTAGATTCAAGATGGCCAATTAATCACTAATTAGATTCAAGATGGCCAATTAATCACATGTTAGATTCAAGATGGCCAACTAATCACATGTTAGATTCAAGATGGCCAATTAATCACTAATTAGATTCAAGATGGCCAATTAATCACATGTTAGATTCAAGATGGCCAATTAATCACATGTTAGTCTCAAGATGGCCAATTAATCACTAATTAGATTCAAGATGGCCAATTATTCACATGTTAGTCTCAAGATGGCCAATTAATCACTAATTAGATTCAAGATGGCCAATTAATCACATGTTAGATTCAAGATGGCCAATTAATCACATGTTAGTCTCAAGATGGCCAATTAATCACTAATTAGATTCAAGATGGCCAATTAATCACATGTTAGTCTCAAGATGGCCAATTAATCACTAATTAGATTCAAGATGGCCAATTAATCACATGTTAGTCTCAAGATGGCCAATTAATCACTAATTAGATTCAAGATGGCCAATTAATCACATGTTAGATTCAAGATGGCCAATTAATCACTAATTAGATTCAAGATGGCCAATTAATCACATGTTAGATTCAAGATGGCCAATTAATCACATGTTAGTCTCAAGATGGCCAATTAATCACTAATTAGATTCAAGATGGCCAATTAATCACATGTTAGTCTCAAGATGGCCAATTAATCACTAATTAGATTCAAGATGGCCAATTAATCACATGTTAGTCTCAAGATGGCCAATTAATCACTAATTAGATTCAAGATGGCCAATTAATCACATGTTAGATTCAAGATGGCCAATTAATCACTAATTAGATTCAAGATGGCCAATTAATCACTAATTAGATTCAAGATGGCCAATTAATCACATGTTAGATTCAAGATGGCCAATTAATCACATGTTAGATTCAAGATGGCCAACTAATCACATGTTAGATTCAAGATGGCCAACTAATCACATGTTAGATTCAAGATGGCCAATTAATCACTAATTAGATTCAAGATGGCCAATTAATCACATGTTAGATTCAAGATGGCCAATTAATCACATGTTAGATTCAAGATGGCCAATTAATCACATGTTAGATTCAAGATGGCCAATTAATCACTAATTAGATTCAAGATGGCCAATTAATCACATGTTAGATTGAAGATGGCCAATTAATCACTAATTAGATTCAAGATGGCCAATTAATCACATGTTAGATTCAAGTTTTTTTTTGTTTTTATACTCATTGGGTTCCAAAGAGCCAATATAAATCAAAAATGCATGCTATTCAAGAGTTTGGGTCTTAGGAGGTTATTGTTGTTGTTTTGGCTTTGATAATTGTTAGAATAATTATTCAGAAATTATCACACAACTCTTATGCTTAAAGGCCGTTGCTATAGTTATTATCAATTGTGCTGAAGTTGTACTTTTCTATCTGTGCAAAGGGACAACTTGCAATCCAAAGATTGCGAGTCGTCTCGTATCAGTGTTTGTGTCCAGACCCCGGCCTGCTGACTGCCAAGGGCGAACATCGAGTACAGTGACGCAGACAAAGCAGAGACAGGGCGATATCACAAGTGTCAGCACATTTGCATTTCTGAATAATCATATATTGTGTCTAACTGGGGCTGTTGAAATGACCCCCCTTCCTTCAGCAGCAGCCTCAGTGATGTAACCAGGGACCTACCAAATAAATAGAGGAGCACGTGGGAACTGGACCTTAGAGTGTAGGTTGGTTCTATAACTAAGA
Source organism: Entelurus aequoreus (assembly GCF_033978785.1). Lineage (NCBI taxonomy): Eukaryota > Metazoa > Chordata > Actinopteri > Syngnathiformes > Syngnathidae > Entelurus > Entelurus aequoreus. The sequence goes on along the minus strand of NC_084757.1, from coordinate 5,251,203 downwards.
GTACAGCCCAAAACGTCTCTCCTCATTCAGCAAAATGTAATTCTGTTTCCGCATGATTCCTTGCTTCTTGTCTGTTTAATAGATGTCATCAGTGTTTGAACCTGACACAATTTGATCCATCACCTTCTTGTTAGGTTTGTTTGATACAAAGTAATGTATAGCACGTTATATTGTGTTCAAAGTGTACAAACCTTCACTAAAATATGGACCTTTGTCGAGGATGGAACTATATAAATCAAATTTACATTGTATCTTATGGAGACATTTGCTTCACTATACACACTTTTCAATTTAATTAAGTTTGCAAAATCGAGGTTCCACTGTATTGGTTTGATCACGCGGCACATTACAACCTCACCATTCATTAGGGGCCACTTCCTGTCTGCGCTGCCTCACCTTTTCAAACGGGATCCCGTACTTCTTGAGGATCGACGGCGAGATCAAGGTCATCTTGTGGCGCAGGAAGGCCTCGCAGCTCTGAGCGTTGCCAGGAAAGAAACCTGCGCACAAGCACGTCACAGCTCTCAAAACGTGGCATACGCTCACTTCATTAGGTGCACCATCTATTGAGCGCCAAAACCAAAATTCTCCACCAAGGCGATGTCCCAGGTTGCATGTTTTTGCAAGTGTTTTGGCCTTTTGTCCACACGCAAATGTTGGTTTTTAACCTTAAAACGGAGCATTTGGAAAAAACTGGCCAGAGTGGACGGATAAAAGGGACCTTTTTTGGTGCGCGTTAATAAGGTGCATGCATAAAAAGAAAACATTCAGGATGTTTCATGGGCTCCATATACTGTAATTGTGTTCTAATTTTAAAGATAATGTACATATATCACTGTACTGTATGGATGAACAGAGGCCTTGTAGTTAGGGATGCGCCTATCGATCAGTATAGGCCAGGGGTCGGCAACCCAAAATGTTGAAAGAGCCATATTGGACCAAAAATACAAAAACAAATCTGTCTGGAGCCGCAAAAAATTAAAAGCCATATTACATACAGATAGTGTGTCATGAGATATAAATTGAATTAAGATGACTTAAAGGAAACTAAATGAGCTCAAATATAGCTACAAATGAGGCATAATGATGCAATATGTACATATAGTTAGCCTAAATCAGGGGTCAGCAACCCAAAATGTTGAAAGAGCCATATAGGTGAGGGCCGACATCCGGGCAACTGAGCTACATACGGGTTCTTCGAGCCATAGCAACCAGACTGGCGTTGAAAACAAACCGTTGCCATTACTCTTTAACCTGTCGACCTACGCTGGTTAAACCCATCATTCTGCCTCCAAAATGCCGAAAAACGGTGTTGTTTTTGGTTGTGCTAACCACAACCGGAAACAGGGAAAACAAAGGTTGTATTTTGTTCTGCCAAAGCGCGATAAAAGCCCACAGAGACGAGACAAATGGCTCGCAGCTTTACACCGGGAAAACGAGGACGGTTCTCACTGGAGTCCCCTAAAGTCCCGGGTCGTGTGTTCGGATCACTGCGTTTCTGGTAAATATAAGGAACAAATATCCACCTTCTTAACCACAACTTGGCTATACCGTCCGTGCTAATGTTGTACTTGTTGAATTTGTACCTTATAACGTTCGACAGCTGAAGTTGTTGTTGTACAAAAATAACATGCGGTATATACTATATCAGGGGTCACCAACCTTTTTGAAACCAAGAGCTACTTCTTGGGTAGTGATTAATGCGAAGGGCTACCAGTTTGATACACACTTAAATAAATTGCCAGAAATAGCCAATTTGATCAATTTACCTTTAACTCTATGTTATTATTAATAATTAATGATATTTACACTTAATTGAATGGTTTAAAAGAGGAAAAATCCAATCTGCACTTTGTTAGAATATATAACAAATTGGACCAAGCTATATTTCTAACAAAGACAAATCATTATTTCTTCTAGATTTTCCAGAACAAAAATTTTAAAAGAAATTCAAAAGACTTTGAAATAAGATTGAAATTTGATTCTACAGATTTTCTACATTTTCCAGACTAATTTTTTTGAATTGTAATCATAATAAGTTTGAAGAAATATTTCAAAAATATTGTTCGTCGAAAAAACAGAAGCTAAAATGAAGAATTAAATTAAAATGTATTTATTATTCTTTACAATAAAAATTTTTTTTTACTTGAACATTGATTTAAATTGTCAGGAAAGAAGAGGAAGGAATTTAAAAGGTAAAAAGGTTTATGTGTTTAAAAATCCTAAAATCATTTTTAAGGTTGTATTTTTTCTCTAAAATTGTCTTTCTGAAAGTTATAAGAAGCAAAGTAAAAAAATTAATGAATTTATTTAAACAAGTGAAGACCAAGTCTTTAAAATATTTTCTTGGATTTTCAAATTCTATTTGGGTTTTGTCTCTCTTAGAATTAAAAATGTCAGGCAAAGCGAGACCAGCTTGCTAGTAAATAAATAAAACTTAAAAAATAGAGGCAGCTCACTGGTAAGTGCTGCTATTTGAGCTATTTTTAGAAGAGGCCAGCGGGCTACTCATCTGGTCCTTACGGGCTACCTGGTGCCCGCGGGCACCGCGTTGGTGACCCCTGTACTATATAGTCCATAGCCTAGCTAGCTATTTTCGAAAAACGGTTTCGTTTAAATTTGCACTTAACAGTTGGGTTTTTAAAAACCAATAAACCCTATAATTTTCATGTTGCCATTTAATCAACTTTTCAAGACAGTTGCAAAATGCTGTCTGCAAGACTTTTCAATACAAAGACATATATTTTGTACATTAT